>NC_064808.1:100427561-100583451 GCF_023721935.1 Panthera uncia
TGAGTAATCTGAGTACCCTTCCTTCCCAAGATCTTTTGGGCCACAGAAGTGAGTAATCTGAGTACCCTTCCTTCCCAAGATCTTTTGGGCCACAGAAGTGAGGTACTCTCTGAGCACTGTGGACCAGGTCTCCCACCAGAGGGAGCAGGGAGGTGCCATGGTGCAGAAGCCATCTGGTGGGAGACCATGGAGGCACCTAAAGAGGACAATGAGGAAGTCCCCAAGCACAGCAAGAAGGAATTTAAATCCAAGCCAAAGTGAAGAAGAATAAATCTTGGGGTCTGTGTACAGAAATGCAACGACTAGATAAAGCCCAGACAGCCCTTCCTTTTCCTGCTGCTTCACTGTCTGGGGCTTGCTGGTGAGGGAGGCCTCCTCTGCTCTAGCACCTATGTCTTCTACAGCTGCCTGTGTCCCGGTTACGAATGTGGAGCAGGCTTTGGCACGATGCACCTCATCCTAAAAGCAGAAAAGAGCATGACCACAGCCAAACCGCACTGCAATTCCACCAACTGCAAAGCTCTGAAACTGTTCTATTTGTGGCTCTGACTCCGGGGAAAAGAGCAGTTATATGGCTTGTTGTTGGCCCGGCACACACTGGCTATGATGACTTCATTCCCAACTCTGGGCTGTGATTCGACCTATGAACCAATAATTCTCTGCAAAACCGCCTTTGAATCACATAAACAGCAACAGAAGTTTAATATTCAAGGTCTCCTCTCTCTTCTCCAGACACACTGAAACCTAGAAAGGGCAACAATTTGAAGCACTGGACATCAAAATGCACATCTGAGTTAAAAGCAGACCGCTAGCCCTATCTCAACCCTGCAGCACAGAAGAGAAGGTGACGTGTTAGGGAATTCAAAAGGACCGACATGGGTGACCAATTTAGCTCATGGATCACTGTCCATATTTCTCAGAGACCGTAAGGTCGCCTTCTGAGCCCTCTATCATATGAAAGGAAGGCCAAGCCAAGAGGGGATCTAAGTCCCATTGCGATTTCAAGACAAGAAAAAGACTCCCATCCAACTAAAGCAGTGAGACTTTGTTTCAATTAGTTAATGAAGCTTTGGAGAGTAAACTATTCTTCCATGGCTGCTGAAACAACCACCACAAAAGACACTCTCCACCTCCTGAGTGGTTCTGCCCTATCAAGCCCTAGGCGGAAGCCGCCAGGCCACACATACCCAGGGCAGGATGTTCCTGGGTGCCTTGCTGATGGAAAGTCCCTGCTGTATAATCATAACACAGGACATTCTGGAGAGGGATCGTGATACTGTTTTAGGTTTCTTAAAGGAAAACATATAAAAAGCTTATAGAAAATTATATATAATTCAAGAGAGAAACAAGTCAACAATTTCAAATGAACAATGACAAGTTTCTACAGGGCAAGATACTAGTATATTTCCTGAACTACCCAGTCCTTATCAAGTGGTCAACAGGGCATTTACTGATTATCTACATTTTTTTTCAAAAAAATCTATGGGCTCGGGATGCCTGGGTGGCTCAGTTAGTTAAGCATCCAACTTCAGCTCAGGTCTTGATCTCTCAGTCTGTGGGTTTGAGCCCCACGTCAGGCTCTGTGCTGACAGCTCAGAGCCTGGAGCCTGCTTCGGATTCTCTGTCTCCCTGTCTCTTGGCCCCTCGTCTGTCTCTCTCTCTCTTTCCGTCAAAATAAACAAACATTAAAAAAAATTTTTTTTTAATCTATGGGCTTATCTAAAAAGAAACCAGAAGCCCAGACATCTTCCACAAAGCTCTCCTGAATCAGAGGATGGCAATTTTAGATACGGAAGGATAGCAAACAGCTAATCAAACCCTTTCAAAGTCTAAAATGCCTTCCAAAAGTCAGGGGATCCTGCATATAGAGAAAGTGGCTTCTGTTCTAATTCTACTTCTCTAAGCAGAAAGGCTTTCCTGAAACTAACATGTATTTTAAAACCTCCACCACAAGGGAGGGGAAGAGGAGAGAGTATGCTAACTTTTAGGGGAAACCAAGAAAGCTGGCCACAGCCAGCACGACCCATGAAGCAGCTCCCACAATGTCTGTGGAGAGATCTTTCTCTACATAATGGTAAATAATGAGTCTTGTCAGATTTTTCTTATTTTTCATTATAAGAAACGTTAAGTGTCACAATACTTCAAGCGCAGTGTGTGAATGGAAAACAGGATGGTGCAGTGACTTCACGCCAATGGTAAATCAAGTGTTCTGTCTGGCAGCAAAAGTGTCATTAGCCTGCGAAGTGATCTAGCTGATGTCATTTTTGAAACAGAAGTAATAGGTCTATTTGAATTTATGAGGAAAACAATCGATTTTATTTTCAGCCATTTACTTTTAGAGGTCAGAAGGAAAATATTTATTGTGCCTTTTAAAAGAAATAGCATTCATTATACTCCCAAAAAAGTAAGTTCCACAAAGAGTGAATATTTCCACTGGCAAAACATGGAAAGCGGAATTTCATTCTTTAAAAGTTGGGTTATGAAAGACGAACATCAGCCCCAAATGGAGCATTAAAGTAAAAATAGCTTATCATTTCTGCTCACTCACACAGGTTGGTGCTGTCTTGGCTGTACCTCCAAGGTTAAGAAAAATGTGCTGAAAAGTAGAGTCTTCAACAACCTAATAAGTAGCAGCCTAACTACAGACAGAATGTCCCCAAAGAGGTTATCTATGCAATTTACCTGTCTTGCTACTTTTCAGTCAAATCAATTGTGTTCAGGAAAAAAGAGTATATTTTTTCCATAGTAAACATTAACAGTAAAGTGTAGAAACGGGACCTGCTATAAGGAAATTTGGAAGAAAACCAATTTAAATAATCAAAGGTTTTTTTTTTTTCAAATAATCATGCTCATTTTAATAAGTTAGTACTGATTATAAAGGATGCTTTTGATGTGCTTTTGAAAAATAGGTTCTAAGACATGTAGAGTATAATGTTTTAAAAACATACTTTTATAATGAGGATGCATGGAAATGAGTGCAAGATTACATACAAGGTGTTAGTACTGGCTTGAATGTTCAGTCATGTTTACTAAGGAAAAATTGACATACAGTGAAATTCACTATTTTTGTATTTAGTTCTATGAGTTCTGACAAAGGCAAAAAATCATATAACCATCATCCCAATCAGGATATACAATATTACCATCTTTATGAAGGAGGACACTTGTTATGATGAGCACTGGGCATTGTAGGTAAGGTGATAGATCACTGAATTCTTCTGAAATCAGTAGTGCACTATGTGTTAACCAACTAGAATTTAGATAAAAATTTGAAAAGAGGAAAAAAAAGAAAGAACATTTGCATCTTTCCAGAAAGTTCTTGCATGTCTTTCTGTAGTCCATTCCTCTCCCATCCCAGCCCTGGTCATCAATAATCTGCTTTCTTTCCCTTATCACAATGCTTATTCTAGAACATCATACAAATGGAATCCTATAGTACATAGCCTTTTGAATCGTGTTGGGTTTTTTTTTTTCCCTAGAATATGAGATTACAGGTGATGATTTATTTTTGTTCTTTTGCTTTTCTTGATCTTCTAATTTTTCATTAAAAGCAGTTATTTTTCTAGTTTATAAAAATGAAAATTAAAGGCAATAAAATGTGATAGGCTTTATGGTAAGTAGATAAAGCCATGGGGGCACATGTGAGGACAAATGTGGCAGATGATGTCAAAACTGTGGAATCCCTTCACCTTCAGAAAGTTAACTTTGAGAGGCAACAGAGAACCAGCCAGCGCATGGCAAAAATCCTACCTACTAGTTGTGTGACTTTGGGCAGGTTACTTATCACTTTTAGCTTCAGTGTCCTCACTTTTAAAGAAGGGATTCAAACAGTGCCTCCCTCATGAAGGTGTTAGAAGGACTCTAGGAGACTGTGCATGTAGGCCACCGGTACTTGGTAACCTTTAGTACTAAAATTGCATTTATGATTTTTTTTCTTTGTTTCTTCTTTTTTTAAGTTTGTTTGGGAGAGACAGAGACAGTGTGAACGGGGAAGTGGCGAAGAGACAGAGGGAGAGAATCCCAACCAGGCTCTGTGCTGCCAGCACAGAGTCCGACATGGGGCTCAAACTCACTAACCTGTGAGATCATGACCTGAGCCGAAACCAGGAGTTGGACGCTTAACCAAGTGAGCCACCCAGGCAACCTCATTTATGATTTATTTGGCTATTTTTATCACTATTACTACCATTATAGAGACTTTGGGAATGTTCCACTATGAAAGGACATTCTACGCCCAGGAGAAGAGCCACAGGATACAGAATGACAAGGAGGGGCAGGAGGAAGAGGGGCGAGGTCACAGGTTCAACATTTTAAATCTTGAAATTAAATTCTAGACATTTCACTTCAGAAAATTTAAAACTTCTGATTTTTCTATACAAAGCTATTCTCATTTTATTATGACATCTGAATGAATTCATATACCTGTGATCTTCTATTCTTGAAATTTTACAAGTGAAGTCTCATTATTCAAGGTGCCTTGGAAAATATAATATATTCATAGTGAAGACCAGCAACCCTTAGAACTTTAATCCATATTTCCTTACTATGTAGGCCCCAGGGATACTTCGGTGAACACATACACTGTATTTGTCTGATTCTCCTTCTATCCCATAGGAATAGCCCAAACTCTCTGGGCCTCCTCCATCCCCTGCAGGACATCAACTTTGGGGAGATAAACGTGACTAATAAAGTTGGTCTCAACAGGAACATGACATCTCCTATCAGTGCACAATGAGACCAAGCAATTGTATACTTCAGTTCTGTAAGGTTTTTGGTTGTCAGAAGCTCTGGGGTGAGAATGAGTTAATCAAAAACAAGTATGATCCACCTTTAACTTCCCAAGACTGTAACGCATGCCAGGAAGTGAGTAAGTCTGTCTCTATTGGGAAGCTCCCAAATGTTTTGATTGAAATAGAACATCTCATTTAATTCTGATCCTTGGGATGAATTCCTAATTCATGAACTGATCCAAGCTTTTCATAATAGATGGTAATTGAATTAAAAACATGTCTGCTGTCTCTAGCCAAATGTACACATATATTAAAAGCAGAACTATTGGCTTCAAACATTTTGGCCAAAAAGCAATTATAATTGCATTACAGCTAAATTCATAGACATCCGTTCCTCTGTGTATGTCTATATGTATGCATGTATGTGTGTGTCCATATGTAAGATGTTCATGGAACATGCATTATTGAAAAATCTCACAGGACAAGGAATGACCTTCCAAGCTCCAGGCCCATGCTATCAGATGCCTGTTTGAGATGGTTCTTTTGACTAGGAAACTTACCATCCCCACATCCTACCTGTCACTCGAGACACAGCTCAAGTGTCACTTCTCCATCAAGCCCTTCCCAGTTTCCGTACACCAGAAACAATAACTGTCTCCTTTCGACTTTGGATTCGTTATTTATATACATATCTTCTTGCCACAACAAAACAAGAGGCTCCTTGAGCACAGAGCTCATGGATAATTTGTACTCTCCCCTTCCCACTGGTGCCTAGCATAGCACTTTATACAAAAATAAACGAATAAATGAATAAATAATATTTTATTCCATTTTGACACAATAATCAATGTTTGCTCTCAAAAGTAGTAACAGCTGAACAGTCCAGAAAATATGACTTGTGAATATGGCTTTTGGTAATACTATACTTTCTATTCCCGACAATTCCTGGCTCCTCTTGAAACCTCGTTAATATTTCAGCGGACACATCAGATAGTCCATCCATGGATCTCGGGGCCCAGCCAGTAACACAAAAATAATATGAGTGTCAAGGGTTTAGGAAGAAACTTTTTTGGAGGGCAACAGAGTACTTAGATTGGGATTTATGTGGACATTAAGAAATGATCTGTCTTGGGGAGCCTGGGTGGCTCAGTAGGTTGAGCGTCTGACTTTGGCTCAGGTCATGAACTCGCGGTCTGTGAGTTTGAGCCCTGTGTCGGGCTCTGTGCTGACAGCTCAGAGCCTGGAGCCTGCTTCGGATTCTGTGTCTCCCTCTCTCTCTGCCCCTTCTCCACTCATGCTCGCATGTGCTCTCTCTCTCTCTCTCTGTGATAAATAAACATTAAAAAATTTTTTTAAAAAACAAATGATCTGTCTTCCATATGCATTTAGGGTATCAAAGAAATTTTCATCCAGATACCTATAAACTAATCACAGGTAGCTTCTATGCTTTAATCAATTAAATGACCTGCATGAAAGATGAGCTGAGAAAAAGAGAGAAGGCATGTCTACCCTCTTACCAAATCACATAGGATGCTGGAGGGATAACTTCCTCCCCAAAATCTGATAAAACAATTACCCAGAAAGTCAGAGAGCTTGGAACAATATTTATCCCAATGTGGCATCTCTCTATTCTTTTTCAAAGTGTCAAAAATTTTTAAGTGAGGGGAATAAGTGTGTGGCATCTTTCATCACCCTGCTCAGAGACAAGTAACATTCACTGACCACCTGATGCATGGTTTTGCCTGCCCAGTCCTCACTACTAGGAAAACTCCCATTCAGTCCATTTTACAGGTGACAATATTGAGGCTTATGTTATTAAAAATTACGTATACACGGGGCGCCTGGGGAGCTCAGTCGGTTAAGCGTCCAACTTTGGCTCAGGTCATGATCTCACTTGTTTGTGAGTCTGAGCCCCACGTCGGACTCCGTGCTGATGCCTCGGAGCCTGGAGCCTGCTTTGGATTCTGTGTCTCCCTCTCTCTCTGTTGCTCCCCTGCTTGCGCTCTGTCTCCCTCTCTTTCAAAAAAACATAAAGATTAAAAAAATTATGCACACAGTAGAGTCCACAGAGCACAAAACATTCAAATCAGAGCTCACTTCCCATTAGGTTAATCTTTACAGTCTGATATTAAAATCTGGAGACTTACAGACCACATTGGTCAATTCATTTTCAGTTGACTCAGATGAACACAACCTGTCTTCTAACTGCTAAAGAGTCTGGGGGAGCTTATCTCCAAAGGATCCTAGAATTTCCAGAAAATTGTGAATTTCACTAGGAGTTAATGGTCTCTGAGCAAAGGACAACAAAGGTTTAAGAGTACAAAAATTGCGGGCGCCTGGATGGCTCAGTCGGTTAAGCGTCTGACTTTGGCTCAGGTGATGATCTCACGGTTTGTGAGTTTGAGCCCCGCAGAGCGATCTGTGCTGACAGTTCAGAGCCTGGAGCCTGCTTCAGATTCTGTCTCCCTCTCTCTCTGCCCCTCCCCCACATGCTCCTGCGCTCTCTTTCTCTCAAAAAATGAATAAACATTGGAAAAAAAAAAAAAGAACACAAAATTCCAGCTCATTTGTAGACTCCTACTGGGTTATGTTCCCAGGACTGCCCCATAGGCCTCCACTCCCTGGCATCCTAGACATATGCCATGTGAATATAACAGGTACAACAGCTCTAGGAGTGGTCTTTTCTTTCTCAAAGTTAAGCCTCAAAAACATTTATCGAGTGCTTATCAAAGATGTTGGAGCTTTGCATATTTTATTCCAGTTAATTCTCACCACCTGATTAAATTAGTATTTTAAACCCCTTGAGGACCCTCAATGTCCTACAGAGAGGTGAAGTTGCTGGGCTATGAGCACACAGCTCTTGAGAGGTGGGCCGGAAAGGGAACTCAGATATTTCTAACTTTAAAGTATACCATGGAAACCACATTCCCCGCCACTCCCAAGGATTTCTGCCTTCCACACATCGGAGCTCAAAACCTCACACCCGTCCAGTTGCTTTTCAGAAATCAATCGTTTTTGTAACGTTCATCTTCATCATCAAATAATTCACCAAACGGAACTGAAAGCTGTGAATACTTTAAAAAATCACTGAGTGAGACAGACAGAATTCTGGATCCAACACAGTTACTTAGAGAAGGGGGGGGGGAAACCACAAGTGACTGTTGCCTGGGCATCCTAGTCCACACCACACGACTGCCTCTGCTCTGACTCCCATTTTTACATTTTTCTCGAGACTGTTTTAGGAACAGATGGGCTAGTGACTGGAGTATTATCAGCTCCAATCTATGCAGCTGGAGCATCCCAGAATTGCAGAAATAGCAACCTTCTGAATAATTTTTCCTGCCACAAACAAGTGCTGTGTCTGCTATAATAATCCCCTTAGTGGGCCTGGGGGGCCTTCTTCCTAGCCCAGAGCCATGGTTCAGTTTATTTTAAACCACAATGGCCTTTGGCATGTCAGCTAGGAGATACTTCAAACATGTGGACCACCTGATCTTTGTTTTGTCTTCTGTAAGGCAGATATACCAGATAATAAAATTTGGGTTCAAGGGTATTTTATCTTCAGCTGTCATAAAAAAAAAAAGAAAAGAAAAAGAAAGCTAAGATTGGAGGCAACTTAACTGTTTTGTTTTGTTTTCCTCTTACTCATCTAGTCCAGAAGCCTTCCTGTGCAGGGTACCATATTGAAACTGCCCAAATTAGGACCCCAATACTTACACTCCCAAGAGGCCAAATCTGTACAAACCATAAACCTTATTGACCACATTTTGACCATGGATGCATATGCACTCAGAAGCCTTCAGTTAGAGGTTTCTTATGAGGTGAAAATCTACACCTCTGACTCAGTATTTTCTTTTTAGATTTGAGGGATTTGCAACCACAAACTATGCATCTGAATGAATGGGACCTGATACTATTTACAAATAATGGAAATCAATATAGAATCACAAACTTGATAGTCATCCATGGGACAAGATTTGGTTTCTCAGGTAATCCTTCTCCCCCAGTGGCAAAGACAGTGCAAATTGGTCAAATACATACATTAATACATAACTATTACAACTATTAGATGCTTATTAAACTTATACAAACTGTAGGACTCTGAAGAATCTCATTAGTTTTCCATGATGACAAAACTACATAAACACATCATTTCTCTATTTTTGAGTGATTGTTTTTATAGCAGTTTCACTGAGATATAATCACATACGAAATAAGTCAGCCTTTTAAAGTGTAGTGGTTTTCTCAGTATGTTTCTAGAATTGTGCGGCTATCACCACTATCTAATTTAAAAATTTTTTAAATGTTTATTTATTTTTGAGAGAGACAGAGAGGTACACAGTGTGAGCAAGGAAGGGGCAGAGACAGAGAAGACACAGAATCCGAAGCAGGCTCTAGGCTCTGAGCTGACAGCACAGAACCTGACGTGGGGCTCAAACTCACAAACTGCGAGATCATGACTTGAGCCAAAGTTGAACAGTTAACCGACTAAGCCACCCAGGTGTCCCTCCACTAATTTTAGAACATTTTCATCATCCCCAAATGTACCCATCATCAGTCATTCCCCCTTCTGTCTCCCTAGCCCCTACAGTCACTAATCGACTTCCTGCCTGTATGGATTTGCCTACTCTGGGCATTTCATACAAATGGAATCATAGGACATGTGGTCTTTTGTGTTTGGCTTTTAGGACTACACATCATGTTTTCAAGGTTTACCAAGCTGTAGCACATAGGAGTACTTTATTCTTTCTAATAGCCAAATAATATTTCACTATATGAATGGACAACTTTTTATTCATCCATTAATAAGGTCGTGGGTATTTGGCCTGTTTCTATTCTGGCTATTGTGAGGAATGCTGCTCTGAATATTATTACCATGGATATATGTCAAGCATCTCATTTTTAATGAAAACCACAATCTTTGGCAAAGAAAGAAGTATAAGTCATTTTATGCCAATGAATGGAAAGGTTTTCATGGGAAGAAGTGGGAGAGAACAGGGTAAGTCAGAGCAATCTGAGGAAGCCCCATGTGGTAATGCACTGTGAGGCCCATCCCCATGGGTCCTGTCCTGGGTCTCCTGGACTTCCCCAACATGCTACTGAGATCATGGCCCTCCAGCCTCAAATGCACTTAGCTGAGGGTGACAGTGTTGGCCCACCCCACCCACGACCTCCAAATCCATCATCATTTCCCAGATTGGGAAACGGAGAGAAAGGTCTGAGCCACACCCTGATGGCATTCCTCTACCACAGATGCTGAACGGGGCGGCAGTGACCTAAAAAGGTTTTCTCACTAATGACCAAAGAGGTCAATGGGCGAATCATATTTTTATTAACAGTTCCCTTCTGTTGTGATACACTGTCTCATCCAAATGAAAGGAGCTCATTCGAATAGACAGGTAAATTAATAAAAGGATAACTTAACCTGTTTTGTGAACATATTCCCACACAGTTCAAATCTCCTTTGTTTCTATGTTGATTACGTATCAAAGGCATTTTCCCAGTGTCTGAGGTACTAACCAAAGAGTGTGTACATTAACTTCTTCACCCTGAAGTAAAATAATATTACAGGACTCAAGTGCCTAAGACTCAATTTATTCCACAACCAGAGGTTCAAAGGATCAGTAATTACGAAGCTATGTAGGACAAGGAAATTTTTTGCATCCTCCAAATTATCAGGGGTAGTTTGCTAACTAGCGCCTGTGGGCAATGAGCGATGACCCCCAATTCAGCTTTGTTCTCATTAGAAAGGACTTCAACCAAGCTGAAAGGCAGCCGAAACTCAATAATACCTCAGTCAGCTCCTGTTGTCTTTTCACAATTGGATCTGCATTTTTTTTAAAGGAATAAAACCAAAAAATCACAAATAGACCAGTCTCAAATGCAGTATAGTCATTCACAGGGTGGTCCTTTCCCTCAACAAAATTATAGCATCTGAATTTCTCGTAAAAAAAAAAAAAAAAGCCACAGAAGCAGCAACAAATTCTATGCGCCTAAACTACCAAGCCTAAATTTTAATGAGGCAGTATAAGTCACTGTTGCTGTTCTCCCCACTCCTACAAACAAAAGAGGTTCACCCACCCCTCTTCCCATCCACCACAAGAAACAAAACAAAACAAAAACCTAGTGGGGCCTTTACACAGTCACAGTACCTGAAAGATACTGGAGGCAGCAACTGGGGTTTGCATTTAGAAAGCTGAAAAGAAAAGAGATTTGAAGGGGAAATGGACACACACAGGATAAAAGAAGGGTCCAACCCAAAGGTTAGCAAACTATGGTTCCTTGGCCAAATCTTGCTCACTGCCTCTTTTGGGAAGGCCTCTGAGCTACAGATAAATTATATTATTGTAAAAAGTATGTTTGAATTATTGAAATAAAGTAAAAAAATAGAATAGTATTTTATACATACGAAAATTAAATAATAAAAACTTAGTTTCAGTGTCCATAAATAGTTTTATTGGAACATATCCTGCTCATTCATTTTGTGTAAGGTTATTTTCGGGCTACAACTGCTGAGTTGAGTAGCCATGGCAGAGACTAGATGGCCTACAAAGGCCATAACAAATTATCATCAAGCTCTTTATAGAAAAAATTTGCAGACTCTGTGCGTAACTTAGCCAAAGGGTACATTTCATCCCAAATCTCTAAAACAGATCTCAAGAAACAAAACAGGTTCTAAACCACCCATTGTCACCGGATGGGGAGCGGAGCCGTATATTTGTAGAGGGAGGCAGCTTAGATGGGATTCTTGCTCCAAAGAAGCAAAGAAAATGATCAGACACACCAACTTTACTGGGTTGAGAGTTTGTGCCGACCAACAACTTGTCTCTTTTTATAAATTTGTTTCAAGGAACACAGCTTATCAGTGAACACGAGAACACATTAGCTGCCCACAAATTAGCATCCAGTACAATTATCTACAAAAGGGACAAGGAATCCATTTACATTTCAAATCTTCTTCACTCCATTTAGCCTGAAACTTTTTTCAAGTAACGAACAGTCAGGAACACTAGATAACTACTTCTTATCAATGTGGACGCCATTTTAATCCACCCTTAATAATGCTGCCGTTGTGTGAAGGTGGAGGAGTGAAGCAACTAGGGAAACAGAATAACTAATGAATAGAAATTGGAAGCCTTGCAAGCTCACTGACAATAGCCAGTGTTGTGATGTCAAAGTTTCATTAATTGGATGTGTTAATGAGCCACTCCCTCTGTGCTCCGGTTCCCTTAACTCTGTCCTATGCTTATCAACGAATGCAGGGCTCTGTGTCTTTGGCCTAGTTCAAAAATAACATGCAGAAACATGTCTGGGACCAAATTCCATAATGTGAACACCACCACACTTCATGTTGTGTCTAATAATCAAGCAGATATGTTTCTGTCCTTGTGTGGGAATAAAGAAATAGCCAAAAGGCAAGATTCTAAATGCTTTCAAGTCCTGGAATGGGAATTCAAAGATTTTTAATGGTTGATCTGGTCTTCAAGATTTTGCTCCAAAAATCTCAGCTGGACTCGTCACCATCCCCCCATGAAACTGCTGATGTGTGTGGTGTTCTTTCGCGGCTCGTTTACGTGCAAGAGTAGCACGGCGGCCTAATTTTTAATCAAAATTTGTTCACGTTGAAACTCTTCGGTTCTTTTAAACATTTTTTAGTCATTCAAAGTAAATAAGTAAATAGCAAGTTGCAGTGTGGCACAGATGGCTGTGAAATCTACGGGAAGCCCAGATGGTGTACCAACAGGCCCACGAGCCAGTCACCCCATTTGTGGCTTCCAATCTGATAGTGGCTGGGATTAATATCACCTCCACAGGCTCCATGCCAGCTGAGGGGCACACAAGACTGGTGTCTGAGCCAGAAAAGATATGACTGAAGACATCCACGTCTTACCTCACTTGTCTGCAGCAAATCTCAAGTTTCATAGGCACTGAAATGGCCCACCCTCCTTCGTAGCTACTATAGGTCAACCACGCTTCTAACACCACATGCAAGCTTGTGTGTGGGAACATGTGGGCCCAGGCGTGTCCTCCCGTGGATTATAACCCCCACCTTTTATTTAAGACAATCCCTATCACATTCATAATGTATGTTTCAGACAAAAAATCCTCTTAAAAAATTAAATACAGAGGGAATAATATTCCCTAAGGAACATTCCCTAAGTCCCTAAGGACCTTTTACACATGAGTAAAAAATTGCCATTATTGTTCCTGACATTATACAAGAGTAGACTTTATTACAGTCTTCTGAACAAATACCGAGTTTGCAGAATTAGGAAATAGCATTTCCCTTCATTTTTATCAGGTGAAAATCTATACTTTGGGGAAAATAAAAACAAATATACCAGTGTTCTTAATCAATTTGTGGAAACGACTAACACAACACCATGTAAATAGCCTAATGTGTGCAAACAAAAGAGAAATGCTCAGTGTTTGAAAATCAGCTTCTTTGTGTTATAAAATAATACAAATTATTTAGGAGGCCTATGCTGGGAAACAGCAAATCCAAATTTATGAAGTTATATAACCCCTGGGCCTCAGTTTCCCAACAAGGAAAATGATGTCCAAGAGTAGATTATGGTAACTAAATGAGTGAATACACTAAAGCGCCTGGCACATGTAAGCACTTGAAGGTGTTAACTATCATTACTTAATTACTGAAATTATTTCTCAATAATTTCTGAAGCACATTTTCTTCCAGAGAATCTTATTATTTTTTTTGATACACAGGAGATAAAATAAGTGGCCATTCAATGAGCATAATAAATGCAGGCAAAAAAAAAAAATGGGGAAATTAAATAATCAGAAAGAAAGTGGGGAGGAAACAGGAGAAAGTGTAACACTAGGATTTATAATTAAGGGGCCATACACCATGCCACCAGAATTTAGTACAGTTCATAGAGAAGCAAAGTTAAATATGGAAATAAGTTGAATATGAAAGTAACCAAGGAAAATAACGATGCCGTTAAAAACAAGGTCACACCTTTAGTGGTGCTAACAGCCAACGTGAGAATTCGAGCCATTATGGAAGAATCTGCAGGCTCTTTCATATTTCATTTTAAAGCTTTTAATAATTATTCAAACTTCGTGGCAATGCCACGCAGTGGAGACCAGAGGAACTCTGGGAGGGTCACCGAGGGATACCCTAGAAGTAGGTAAGTGCATCAAGGCAGAGCGACAGCAATTATATTAAGCTATTTCCAGGTCAAAGGCAAACCTGGTAAATCTTTCCTTAAATCTCCCAAGACAGTGTAGGTTCACTCCTCTAGGTACAAATAAACTGGATCCTACTAATTTGAATACAATCATGTTCCTTCTTAGGACAAAGGGAGCAGGACCCAAAAAGAGTAAATGATCTCTTTCAACCTGGAAGCAGTGTCAAAGACCAGGATGGGTCAACCAGGAACATTGTAGGAGAGCTGGATTTGTGGTTGCCATGGCAACCCTCCAGGATGAGTCTAGAGATTGAAATGTTAGGAGAGGTATTGCTAGGTGGATTCCACCAGGCACAATGGGCGAAATTTAGACTGGCAGGCTCTGATGAGAAGGTGGGATTCTTTCATGGACAGGACTTCAAATAGCTTGTCTGTTCTGTAAAAATTAAAATCACTTCAAGCAAGCATCCTATAACCACTCATCAACTAGTGCTGTCACTCTCTGCTGATGTGGGTTTGGTGGCCATTTGCTTCTTCCGTTGCTCATCTTTTTCAACTCCTTTTGTCCTTCCTGGTTTGTTTGCTCTTTCACATTGCTGTTAGTCAGTTGAAGAAGTTATTTTAAACAGAATTAATGTATTCTAGCCACTGGTCCAGGAAAGCATATGGTGAATGCGACGGGACAATAGTTATCTGCAACCATGCAATGGACTCAAGATACACCGATCAGATGGGGGTGCCCCACTCACTTCGCAGCAGATGATGAATTTATCACTTTACTCAACACCTTCCCATCTTCAGGATGCTCTCTCATACTCTCCTCCAGATTTCTTCAAGGCCTTCTTTATCCCCTCTTGATGCACAGTCCATGAGGCAGCATAATATCACAGTTAAGATCATGGACTCCAAAACGAAGCTACTCAGGTTTGCCTCTAAGCTTCACTAAGTTAGAGTGATTTGGGGAAAATTAATGTCTCTGGGCTTTGGTTTTCTTCTCTGCAAAATGGAAGGGAAATAATAGTGCCTACCTTCTAAAGTTGTTTTGAGGATTGAATGAGTTTGTGTCCATAATGGGTTTGCAAGTATTCCTCACAGCCATTCATCACTGCCGGGGGATATGTCAGGGAAGGGGTGCAACTTCTATAATGGTGCTTCTAAGCAATGGTACTGATAAGTGGTTTTAATGATCTCCATACCTGAGGACTGTTCAATCTTTATCTCCTATGTTGTCATTCTCTCACGCTCTTGATTCCCAGGCCCAACTGCTTGCCCAACCTACATTCTCGAAATTCTCATGAGCTCTTTGAACGCAACCAACTAACTCAAATGGGAACCCATTATGTTGCCTCTCATGTCAGCCCCTTTGTTCTCCTCTAGTTGTTCAAATGGCTGTCATTACTCTGGTTGGTCTCAGATCCAAAGTCACCTCCTCAAGAAAGGCTTACCTGAACACCCCATGTATAAGGGTCTTTCTCAACCCTTCCAACTGTTCCTTATCTCAGTATCCTGTTGTAGTTTATTCACAGCCCTGACCACTGTATCTGAGATCTTTCTCATTTGTTTGTTTACTTATTGATGCGCATGCCCTCCACTGCAATAAAGCCCGATGAGACCGGCATCTTGTACTGCTCACTGCTGCATCCCTGGAAGCTAGAACAATAGCTTGCACTTAGTACATGCCCAGTGTTTACTAAATGGAATTTGTTGAATAAATTCCGTATCATAAATTTCATGACACTGCATAAATTTCAGAAATGTTCTCTCTCATGTATTTGCTTAAGAAATACTTTCCTCAATTATGTCTAAGGTAAAAAGCCCTGGCACTTTGTAGCATAAGCTTCAGCCATCTGAGATATTTAGATATGTAGAAAGCCCCATTGTCCCTGACGCAGGAAATAAATGCAGTCTCTCTATGGTTTTTGTTCTTGTACACTTAACACAGAAGCTTACATAGCTTCAATTTAAATGCATCTTGGGGTGCCTGGGTGGCTCAGTCGGTTGAGTGTCTGACTCTTGGTTGTGGCTCAGGTCATGGTCTCACGGTTCATGAGTTCGAGCCCCACATCAGTCTCTGCACAGATAGTGCAGAGCCTGCTTGGGATTCCCTCTCTCTCTCTCTCTCTCTCTCTCTCTCTCTGCCCCTCCCCGGCTGGCACTATCTCTGTCTCTTTAAAAAATAAATAAATGCATCTTGATGATAATAATGACCTACTGTGATTTTAGGTATTTATGTCAAAACAAATGTCCATAAATAACAAGTAAATTTATTTTGACGTAAGTGCCTCCTGTTCTTTAACAAACGACTCAATTGTTTTCACTGACAGCTATTCTAAAATGTGTTCCCAAAAAAAAACCCAGCTACTAGCCTTAGGACAAAGAGTGAAAACAAGCCCAATTCATCCCTTAGCCAGTTTCAATAAATTACAAGTCAATATGCTAACAGATCCCAATGAAACTGGCATTCATCTGAGAGGGTACCCAAATCATTCAGTGAACAGGAGAAAATATTTGTTGACTCTTGATTTGATTATCCCTCTTTGTATTAGCCAGGTCACTCTATTCATTTTGTTTGAACTTAACAAACGTTTACTAAATTTCTACCTTGTGTCCCATCTCTCAGTTAAGTCCTGGACAGAATGCAACTGGTAAGACACAGAAACTGCCCTCAGATGAGTTAATATTTGTTCAGGTGCCTCGGACATAGCAGACACTCAATAAAAGTATGCCAAATGCATTAAAGCAGAAAACAACATTAGATAACAGCATTAGAAAGATTTACAACATGCCCTGGGGCTTGCAGTACGGAGGGGGAGAAGGAACCCGAGATGCAGACTCACACACCATGCTGGAATCCCAACCCTGAGGCTTCCTAGCTGTGTGACCTCTAGCAAACTTCTTAATGCATTAGGCTAAATTCGATCCCATGGAAAATGGGAATAAGAAGTCCTACACCTTGCTGGATTTACTCTTGGGGCATTAGATAACGATATTTGGAAAGCACTGGGTTTGGCACAGGGCAGGGGCTCAATAAATGGCAATGGGATTTGGCTTGGAAGGGCAATTGCGGGGAGTGGGCAGTGCTTTGAACCAAACCTGTGGTAGGAGAGACAGGGGCAGGCCTTCCAGGGAGAGGATGTCTTGTCAACAAAGCCTGGAAGAGAACCACGTGGGGCTGATCTATCCAGAGGTAGGCAATCACTCAGTCAGCCACCCTGGAATGGTCCCAGAAACAAGACAGAAGAATGGAAGGTAAGACACAGGTGTGGGCTGAGGGCTTTGAACCCCAAGCCCAGGAGTCTGTAAATCTGTGCGGTCAGTTAAACTGAGATCCACTGAGAATCTGTGGCAGGGAGTATACAAGCTGCTAGAAAAATCAAATGACATGTTTGGAAATGCAGGATAAGCATAGAGCTGCACTGGGCTGATATGGCCCAGGGGCCACGTTTTTAGAGATCAGGAAATGTGCTCTGAATCCTAGACAAGCTGGTACCAGTGTCCAGGCTGGAATCCAAGCCTCCTCACGGTCAACCTAGCACTTTCCCCCCAATGCCACCAAAATATGGGACATATGTACACCAAAATACTGCATTTTATATATGTGTGTGTAACATATCATGCATATGTGAAAACATCCTCCAGTGTAGACACTGCGGTGACAGGGAATGACTTTCTCTGGGACGGAGAACTGGCGGCCACAGAAAGCTCTCCCCAGACATCACCTCTCTCTCCAGAACTGCTACAACCTCTCTCTATCCTGGTTCCCACTCAGACCTACTCAGCCCCACCGCCCCACCAACCCCAGATCTTAGAAGCATTAGTCAAAATTAAATAACACTCTAAGAAGTCACGAGACAAATCTAGAAAGTGAGGTTTCCTATAGGACAGGTGTGAAAACCTCAGCCCATCAATGGCATGAAAAATAAAAAGCAGGGCTCTGCTTTTCAGCCAAAGAGAGTATGAGACATACCAACCAAATGCAATTATGTGAGGCTTGCTGGGATCTTGATTTAAAAAAACCAACCAACCAAACAAACAAAAACAAAACCAAAAAAAATGTAACAGGAGCTATAAAAGACAGTTCCGAGAAAGAGTAACAAGAACAAGGAGCGAAGAGGAGAGGAGACACAGAAACATGGTTAATGTGTGACATGACAGTGGCATGTTAGCTATGAAGGGAAATAACCAGCCTTTTTTGAGATGCCTACACAGTGATGTAGAGGCGAAAATACAAGTTGTCTGAGATTTGCTTAAAGTATGTCAGGTGAATAATGACGGCAGACAGAGAGAGCAGGGCAGAATCCTGATAACTGTTGAATCTGGGTAATGGGTATATGGTGGTTTGTTGTGTTATTCCACTTTGAGTATGTTTTAACTTTTCTTGATAAAAAGTGGAGTTTTGTGCCCCCCCCCCAATCAAACCAACCGAACAAAACTCGCTGAACTACACCCTCCCCTTGGAAAGCTGCCCCAGTGTCCTATTCCACTGCCTGCCATGCTGGTCCCCCCTACTGCACCTGAACATTGGGATCCTTCCTGGGCCCTCCTCACCCTCCTTCGTTTCTCTGGGTCTGCTCACCTGCACCCGTGTCTTCAGTAAGCACCCAAAAGAGTGCCCGGAGCCCTGGCCCCGACTCCTGAGCCGAGCTGCAGCTGGCAATGCTGTTTACCCCACCTGCACATGCACTGTGTACATACTCACCGGACGGAACGCAGAGGCCCTTCTCTCGCACGGGTTCCTGCTGCTCTATTCGGCATCCCAGGTAAGGGCACTGCAAGTGTTCCCCTGGCCCTGCCCCGTTGTCAGTTCCTCACTGTTTGCACTCCCCACCTCTGACTGGTGACGCGGTTGGTCAGTTCTATTTCAGAAAGGGACCTCACATTTGTCCCTGCCTTGTGCTCCCACTGCCTGAGACTCCGCTTGAGCCCGGAATCCTATGGTGAGTGCTCTCTTCCCTCCCAGCCACCAGCCACCCTAAGGCAGGCCATCTTCTGCTCTGCTACCCCAGTGCCCTTGCTGAACTGCTTTCAGACCTCCTGTAACCTCCCACTCGTGCAGAGCCCAACCGGTCTGCGTCTAAATTCCTCCAGGTCTAAGAGCAATAATCAATATAATAAAAATATTGAATATTTACCCCATGTCAGGCATTATGCTAGGTACTTCATTACTTATCATTTGATTTAAGCCTTACAACAGGTTTTAAAAAAACATTACCTATTTTACAGATAAACTGAGGCACAGACAGATTACAGTCATTGGCTCAGAGTCACCCAGTAAGTGTCAAGGCATACACACACTGCGAACCTAGACGGTCTAGTTCTAAAGCATGGGGACCCACCCAGAAAGCTAGCCTAATTGATTCCCCAACGTGAAGTTAACCTCCCTGGGACTCAAGTTTTCTTCATCTGTAAAAGGTGATTAATAACACCTGCCTCATTAAGACTGTCGTAAGGATTCAGTGAAGTAAGAATTCAAAAAACCACTAGCTGCTGCCATGAACTGGCCTACTTCCAGTTTTCTGAGAAAGTTTTGGAGATTTTCAGCCCAGCGTGGCTCCCCGCATAGTTTCCCTGGTGTGTGGCAGGCATTCCCAGAAGGAGCTGGGGACTTTTCATGGAGTCAGCCTGGGTTGATGGGCTCCCTCCCTGGGTTAACAGAACCATGCCCAGACAATTATTTCACTGCACAGCCATTCCTCTGCTCAGTACCGACTGGGTTACCTCCACCATGTAAAGTAGGTAAGATCCCTTACCTTAGATACTCAGTCTGCGGGTAAGATGAACACACCAACAAAAAAATCGTATCATAGCCTGGTAAGTGCTCAATCGGGCCCTAAGAGAAAAGCAGAGGCATTCGCTTTGCCGGGGGGGTGGGGTGGGGGGAAGTCAATGACACGGCACAAATCCATCACGAGCACTTAGCAAATACTAATTTATGGTGGATCAGCTATACTGCTCCACAGTCACATTCCCTTTACAAAATGACTGGGTTCAGCTAAATATCAGAGTTAAGTCTCCTTCTGTGCTCAAGGTCATCAGGAAATCTTCACTGTGCAGCCTCAAAGGTCTCATTAACTGCAGGTGACCTCGCAGCTCCAAGAAGAGAATACAAAATGTTATTTCATTTTTTAAAAAAAGGCTTAGGTTATTTAATAATTCAAAACCAGATACTATTTTCCTTTTATATAAAAGCACTCGGTAAGAACACAGCTATGGCTTTTTGCATATAAAGATAATTTAATATTAAAAATTTCCCTCCATGTGTCTCTTTATTGTAAAACCACAATAGAGGGTCTTGTCCACACAGGACTTAGAAAAGACTACACCACGGCCAGCTGGGTTGTTTGAGAGCCAACAAAAAATATCTGCTGTCCCTTTATTCCAGTTCAAATGGCCCAGACATCCTTGCTGACCTGCTTGTGACCAGCCCATCGGGCCTGGGCATGGTGGAGTCATTAGGGCTGAAAGGAGCCAGCCGGTGAATCACAGGCCCTAATTGCTCATGAAACACAGGAATGTCACCCAACTGTGGGCCTCCAAGAGCCTGTTGCCATGGAAGGAACGGGATGGGCACAAATGGGGTGCAGGGCAGTGTGAAAGCCCCGTCTGTCCTGTGTGCATTAAGATCACAAAAGCACAGCCAACGAAAACTTCTCCCTGCTATCTATGACAACAAGGAAGACCGAGGGAACTATTTACCCAGGCTCCGAAGATGAAATGGCCCAGTCTCTACAATGATCATAGCAAACCTATCAGTCTGACATCCATCTCTGGTCAAAATGGCACCAAATGGTAGGACTTCTCTCCCTACTCTGACATCCAAGTCCATTTAGCCTTTTGTCCCCCCTCGATGTTATCCTTGTTCAAGTTACCCAAATGGTCCACCACTAGCTACCAGCCAAATGGTCAGCAGCTGTAGCATTGGTCTCTTCTGTAACTGCTGTTTGAACTGCCTAAGGAGGGCTCTGTTTTCCTCTGTGTCTGAAGCAGCATGATAGCACTTATCTGCCATTGATTGCTTTATCTGTTCTTAAGGTAGCAGCAACTGTAGCAGCTTGCAGGTGTGTTTGTGGGGGGGGGGAGAGGGAGGGGTGGTCCCCTGCAGAGCCGCACAGCAGGAGGCAGTGTTTCCCATTGGGCAGGAAGACTGTAGAGCGAGGGGATCATTGGGAGAATGGAAGGATTTCATGGCCCATTGAGGTAGAGAGGCCATTCCCAGAGTCCACCCACCTGCAGGGAGTCCTTTACAATCGTCTATTTGCTCCAATCCATCGGCCTATTTGCTTTTTAAGTAAAAGGATGTGAAACATTCCCTCCCGTCAGAAATGGAATGGCTCTGTGGACCTGTGTTGGGGAGAGGCTGAGCAAGTGTGCCTCACTTCCATAAAAGTCTGCTGCTAGTGTTCCTACCTAGAGAAAAGAGATGGGGCGTTTTTCAACTTTCAAAGGAAGTCTTCCAAAGGCTTAAGAATAAATCTGTCTCCAGCTGTGCTCCACAAGACCATAAATCTTAGGCTGCAGAACCTTCAGCACAGAGCTGCACGCATTCCAGTTATAGGGTGGTGGAGAGGGAGGAAGACCAGGACATAAACTCAGTTGGAGAATAAAACGAGAAATATTTTCTCCCATTCCACTTGGTGCGATCAAACAGCTAAGAAGCGCACTGACCATTTTTCTGTTTTTCCCTGAAGCAAACTTTCCCTTAGTGGGCCTTTTCTGGGCTAAATTAGACACCAGAAAGAAAAGCCAAGTGGGAAGCATGTGATTGGTTTTCCATCCTGCTCCATGCCTGCAGCTCAAACGAAGGGGCCTCTGTTTGGAGGTCAGGGAGCTCCTTGAGGAACACCAAATAATGGTGATCTGTGTTACGAATTCAAGAGAAAAACTGCATTCCTGGAGTCTACAAAAACATAACAGAGGTGGTTCAGGTACTTTCCAAGTATTTTATGTTTGTTACTATTTATGTTGTCACTTGGTAAGGAGCCAGGCTCCAAAGGCGCAGGAACAATTAAAAAAATATTTTTAATGTTTACTTATTTTAGAGAGAGAGAGAGAGACAGAGCATGGGCAAGGGTGGGGGGAGAGGGAGGGAGAGAGGGAGACACAGAATCCAAAGCAGGCTCCAGGCTCTGAGCTGTCAGCACAGAGCCTGATGCAGGGCTTGAACCCATGAACTGTGAGACTGTGACCTGAGCCAAAGTCAGCCGCTTAACCAACTGAGCCACCCAGGCATCCCAGGAAGAATTTATAATAAAGAAACATTTTTTTTAAGTTTATTTATTTGGTGGCAGAGAGGCAGAGAGAGAGGGAGAGAGAGAATCCCAAGCAAGGCTCTGTGTTGTTAGCATAGAACCCAATGTGGGGCTCGATCTCATGAACTTTGAGATCATGAGCTGAGCCAACACCAAAAGCAGATGCTTAACTGAATAAGGCACCCCTTATAAAGGTATCTCTATAATTTTTTTATTTTAATTTTTAATTTTGAGAGAGAGAGAGAGAGAGCATAAGTGGGGGAGAGGGGCAGAGAGAGAAAGATCTCAAACAGGCTCTACACTCAATGCAGAGATCATAACCTAAGCTGAAATCAAGTCAGACACTCAACCGAGTGAGTCACCTAGGTGCCCCAATAAAGAAACATTTAATCGAGAAGATACTATCCATATGGCCATTTTCTATAAAGGAAGGTTGCTGTTGTTTGCTTTAAGCATTCAACATTTTAGCACTGGTATTCTGTGGGAGTCCAGTTTGAGAGTCAATGCTGTGAGGTAGAGGTTCCTGCCAGTTTCTGCTGAACAAAGAGGGGGTTCCCTAGTGACGGTCACAAGACCTGTTACATAATCTCCCTCCTTTCTTCCAGGAGCCAAGCCTAATGACTTCTTTGTCTAAGATGAAGAGCATTTTTCCACCTAGACCATACTATTTTCATTTTATGCCTTCCCACCAATAGGCAGACCGGGAGGGAGACAGTCAGATTTTCCTGACCCTTCAAGTCCCTCCAACAGGTAATTTGTTTAGAACTTAAAGGCCATGGACAGACTTTTATATAATTGCCATTTTATTTGAAAACTGAGTCGATTCTGCCTGGATCTGAATCCAGATTCCACTACTTGGTAGCAGTGTGCCATTGGGCATATTAGTATAACCTCCCCGTGCCTCAGTTGCCTCACCTGCAGGGTGAAACCATAATAATAACAATAGTACCCGTCTCACAGGCTGGTTGTGATGACTCGGTGCCTGGAAAAGCACTGGGCACTTTTTTTTTTTTTTTTATGTCAGTCACTCGTCTTTCATTTGAGAGGGAGTGTAACATTTGGTTAAAAACTTACTTCTCTCCCTGATCAACATAGATGCAAAAATCCTCAACAAGATATTAGCCAACCGGATCCAACAATATGTTAAAACAAATTATTCACCATGACCAAGTGGGATTTATACCTGGGATGCAGGGCTGGTTCAATATCTGCAAATCAATCAATGTGATTCATCACATCAACAAAAGAAAGGACAAGAACCACATGATCCTCTCAAGAGATGCAGAGAAAGCATTTGACAAAATACAGCATCCTTTCTTGATTAAAAACCCTCAAGAAAGTAGGGACAGAAAGATCATACCTCGAGATCATTAAAAGCCATTTATGAAAGACCCAACGCTAATATCATCCTCAATGGGGAAAAACTGAGAGCTTCCCCCTAAGGTCAAGAACAAGACAGGGATGTCCACTCCTGCCACTGTTATTCAACATAGTATTGGATGTCTGAGCCTCAGCAATCAGACAACACAAAGAAACAAAAGGCATCCAAATCAGCCAGGAGGAGGTCAAACTTTCACTCTTCGCAGATGACATGATACTCTATATGGAAAACCCAAAAGATTCCACCAAAAAACTGCTAGAACTGATTCATGAGTTCAGCAAACTGGCAGGATATAAAATCAATGCACAGAAATCAGTTGCATTCCTATACACCAACAATGAAGCAACAGAAAGAGAAATGAAGAAATAGATCCCACTTACAATTGCACCAAAAACCATAAAATACCTAGGAATAAATCTAACTAAAGAGGTGAAAAATCTATACACTGAAAACTATGGAAAGCTTATGAAAGAAATTGAGGAAGACACAAAAAAATGGAAAAAGATTCCATGCTCCTGGATAGGAAGAACAAATATTGTTAAAATGACGATACTACCCAAAGCAATTTACATATTCAATGCAATCCCTATCAAAATAACACCAGCATTCTTCACAGAGCTAGAACAAACAATCCTAAATTTTGTATGGAACCAGAAAAGACCCTGAATAGCCAAAGCAATCTTGAAAAAGAAAACCAAAGCAGGAGGCCTCACAATCCCAGACTTCAAGCTATATTACAAAGCTGTAATCATCAAGATAGTATGGTACTGGCACAAAAACAGACACTCAGATCAATAGAACAGAATAGAGAAACCACAAATGGACCCACAAATGTATGGCCAACTAATCTTTGACAAAGCAGGAAGGAATATCCAATGGAATAAAGACAGTCTCTTCAGCAAGTGGTGCTAGGAAACAGGACAGAGACATGCAGAAAAATGAATGTGGACCACTTTCTTACACTATACACAAAATAAACTAAATGTAAAAAAAAAAAAAAAAAAGACCGACATGTAAGACAGGACTCCATCAAAATCCCGGAGGAGAAAGCAAGCAAAAACCTCTTTGATCTTGGCTGCAGCAACTTCTTACTCAACACATCTCCAGAGGCAAGGGAAACAAAAGCAAAAATGAACTTCTGGGACCTCATCAAAATAAAAAGCTTCTGCACAACGAAGGAAACAATCAGCAAAACTAAAAGGCAACTGACGGAATGGGACAAGATATGTGCAAACGACATATCAGATAAAGGGTTAGTATCCAAAATCTGTAAAGAACTTATCAAACTCAACACCCAAAAAACAAATAATCCAGTGAAGAAATGGGCAAAAGACATGAATAGACGCTTCTCCAAAGAAGACATCCAGATGGCCAAGTGACACATGAAAATATGCTCCACATCACTCATCATCAGGGAAATACAAATCAAAACCACAATGAGATACCACCTTATACCTGTCTGAATGGCTAACATTGACAACTCAGGCAACAACAGATGTTGGCGAGGATGCAGAGAGAGAAGATCTCTTTTGCATTGCTTGTAGGAATGCAAACTGGTACAGCCACTCTCGAAAACAGGATGGAGGTTCCTCAAAAAATTTAAAATAGCACTACCATGTGACCTAGCAATTGCACTACTAGGTATTTATCCAAGGGATACAGGTGTGCTCTTTCAAAGGGACACATGCACCCCAATGTTTATAGCAGCACTATCAACAATAGCCAAAGTATGGAAAGAGTCCAATGTCCATCAATAGATGAATGGATAAAGAAGATGTGGTACATATATACAATGGAGTATTACTCAGCAGTCAACAAGAATGAAATCTTGCCATTTGCAACTACATGGATGGAACGAGAGGGTATTATGCTAAGATAAATTAGTCAGAGAAAGACAAATATCATAGGGCTTCACTATGAGGACTTTAAGACAGAGAACAGATGAACACAAGGAAAGGGAAGCAAAAATAATATTAAAACAGGGAGGAGGACAAAACATATGAGACTCTTAACTATGCAGAACAAACAGAGGGTTACTGGAGGGCTTGTGGGAGGGGGGACGGGCTAAATGGGTAAGGGGCATTAAGGAATCTACCCCTGAAATCACTGTTGCACTATATGCTAACTAATTTGGATGTAAATTAAAATAAAATCGAAAAAACAAAAAACAAAATACTTCTCTTCCACTTAATTGTAATTATCTTGGGAAAGCCCATTTCTCTTTGCCTCCATTTTTTCATCTTTAAAATGTAGAAAATCACAGACCCTACCTCACAGCTGTGCTATTAAATTTACACAAATTAATGTAAGGCATTTAGAACAGCATCTGGCCAATAACACGTGCTTAATAAAAGTTAGCTATTGGTGTCCACAAGCTGCAGCTATAAAAGTACTGTCAAAGACAACCTGAGAATTTCAAGTTCGTTCCCCGCTAGGGGAAGATTGTTCCAGAAGGTTATTAGGGGTAGAAATAAATTGTGCTATATCGCTATCAATATTTCTTTAATCAGAACTCAATTTGTATTCAAGCAAGAATCGCTGTTTGTTTTTTTTTTTCTTTCTCACTTCTATTTCTTTCACTTTTACCTTTCTTTTTCCATCAAGTACTGGAAAGGAGGCTCTATAGCCAGACTGCTTGGGTGTGAATCCTTCCTCCACCTTCTGTAATGGTTAGCAAGGCAAGCTGCTTAAAGTTTTAAAATATTAGTTTACTTTTCTGTGAATGTATCCACTTTATCAGACTCGAGGACCTAATGAGTGGGAAAGAACCAGAGGCACTAATTATCCATATTACTTTGTATCTTTGTGATTCATGACTTATTTGCTGTCCTCCGTCCCAGGACTGGACACAATCTTTTTTGCTAAGTGATTATCTCACGCAGTCAGTCCTCAGATACAGCTATGCCTTCTCACCTACTTGCTTCACCTTAACATTAGCATTTCAGCCTGCTTATCCTCTCAGGCATGTCTAATTTCCAGTTATTGTGAGATGCTCTTCCTGAGGATGTAACCACAGCAATGAACCGTGTTCTGGCACAGGAACCTTGAGTGGCCTAGAGAAAGCATGAGGCCAAGAAAACATCCGCAGCACACCGTCCTGAAACCAGTCGTTTGGGCCAAAGATATGCCTGACAGAAAGCAACCAAAATGGGAGCAGTGAGGCCCCAGAGGTGAGGGGCTGTTGGGTGTGATAGGGTACACGGGTCTACCTCACCAGTTTGATCTGGGGCAATTGCTTCACCTTTATTCAGGAGCAGTTAGCTTCCATGTTAAAACAGAATTATTCTACATGGGGGGCTCCCTTAGATGGACTGGATTTTCGAGGACATCACATTTGTGACAACCACCCCACACTGCTCATCCCCCACACGTTCTCCAAATTGCTCTTACCTGTACTATGCTCTCTCTCCACTGTCTTTACCATTTTCTAATGTGCTGTGTAATTCTGTTGGTTCGTTATGTACTGGCTATTGTCTGCTTCAACCTCCACTAGAATGTGAGCTCAAGAGAAGGGATCTCGGCTGTTCCTTTTGCTGATGTATCCCAGGTGCCCAGAACAATACCTGACACACGGCAGGTGCTCCGTGAACATTCACCGAGTGAATGGATGAATCGTGGTCTAAATAGAACATCAGACAAAACAGGCCTAGAAGTGTTAACTTTTTGGGAGTCATGTGTTGGGTATAATTTGAGTTTCTATGCAAGTTCTCATTATTTCTTTCAATGCTCTTTCAAAATGATTTTATCACTCCCTTTTCCCCAGTCCGTCTAGTCCAAGGGAGCTGCAGAGTTTAGGCTTTGTGGACAGAACCCCCAAGTCAGATCTGCACACTTGACTTTCCCTGATATTGTCCCAGCTGGGGTAGCTGTGTGACAACACTGTGCATGCAAAGGGGCACGGCACTGGCGTCAGAAGAAGGGGAGCCAAACAGCCGGGCCATCATCCCCTACCCACTGCTTCCTTGGCCTTCATGTTTGACATGTTCCCTACGAGTTCAAGAGTTCAGTCATTGCATTTCACTACAAATTATGTTGCAGAAAGAGAAGTGATGTGCTGTGTGGTTCTAAATCTTCTTTTCCACAAACTATGCTGTCTTGCTTTATTGTTCAGTGATGCAAAACTTCTCCTTTACGGAAGATGTATTAGTCTCGATCCCATTAATATGGGTCAGTAATACTCTAAGTAATAATCCATGCAAGGCAAAGTCATCATGAACGTTAACTAAAACATGCAAGCAACAATGTTTTTTCCTGTCAGGGTCTTTGAATTTATCAAGTGATAGTCCATAGTGTAATGTAATATAAATGAGCTCGGAGAGAATAGCTAAAAATTACTTTCTCATAACTAGTTATTGAGATTACAAACAAAAACAATTGGAAATAACACAACTAACAGATAGTTAGAAAAGCTCCAATTATTCAAGGCCCACATACATTTCAAAGACGTTCTGTTTCATCAATCTGCATAATATTAAGTTAGATGTACTGAAAAATTCATTTCTTTTTCCAATACGTGATAAGAAAGCCATATAGACAAGAACCCTGTGAGCTACTTTGGGGAGGAAAAATGCACCGGAATCCTTAGTTAGGCTTTTTTGGCTCAATTAATCAAAACAGCAAACATTATCATCTTCCTTTGGAAAAACGCATCTTTTTCATGTTATGATTATCACTATTATGTATCTTCATACCCCTCCCTTCAGAAAGGCTGCCCCCATTGCTTTTTTGTAAAATAGTATGTTTTCTCTCCCCAACACACAGGTACCTTTACTTTTCTAACTCTACCCACAGGCCGGTTGTGCAGCCTGCTGAATTATATGGCACTCTAAAATCAGGCAGGAGAGGAGAGAGGCATCAATCACTGCCTGTAGTGATAGGTAGGCTTGAACCATGGTTGCTCATTTAGTGAACTTAAACCCAATTAATAGCCTTTATGCACTAAATTAAAAAAAAAACTGAATCAACTCTATTTTTTAAATTTTCAAGGGAAGAATGAAAACCTGATGGGTTTTCAAGCCAAATGTGTGGTTTTAACGAAATACATAGATATGGCACATCCTGATTTCTCAAATGCTTTATTAATCATACGTGTGTGATATGCACTAGTCCCAATTACAGCCGCCTCAGTCCAAAGCAAGGCAAGTTAACAATATCCACCAACTTCCCCAAAGATGATAAAATTTGATCAATTCACTCTCCCTGTCCTTCTAGTGCTCATCTTTTAACCCACGTCCCTGGCAGGAGAAATATCATTCCCTTGAGATTTACCATTTTTCTACTTTTTTTTTAATGTTCATTTATTTATTTTGGGGACACAGAGAGCACAAGCAGGGGAGGGGCAGAGAAAGAAAGACAGAGAGAGGGAGACACAGAATCCGAAGCAGGTTCCAGGCTCCATGACATCAGCACAGAGCCTGACGCGGGACTTGAACTCACAAACTGCGAGATCATGACCTGAGCTGAAGTTGGACGCTCAACCGACTGAGCCAACCAGGCACCCCTGGACTTCATTCTTCTTACTGATTGTGTTTAATGCCTGTGCTGCTTCTCCACTCAGGCCTATGTGTTCACTTCCAATGAAGCAAGTTCCAACAAGCACAGTCAAGACTGATACTAACCCCTGATTCTTCAGCATACAGAGCTCTTCTAGAACCGTTTATTTGGTTAAAACAATTGGTTGCCACATGGGAATGAAGCCACCATTTGTTAAAATGGTGAAAGGTAAGTTTTCTTCTCAAACGATAGTATAGAAGGTAGTTGCTATGACACCTGAAAAGCAGGCTGGACGAAGTACCCCCCAGGCTGGCTGTAGTCACGATGAGGATACACCACTATGTCAGCAGCTAAGAAAAGACCTTGAACTTTGACCTCCACGATGCCCATGTCAGTGGCAGGTGCAGAGACTGAGTGCCTTAAAATAGGAGTAAGTCTCCTTTCTGCTGAAAGGTCAAAAGAGCCGTGCACAGACATTTTCATACAAATCCATTTTACAATGATAATAAATCATATATGCCAGGAAGCCCTGTAAGTGATCAACAAGAACACAATGAGAGCTGTTTGCGCCTCATGCGCACTCTACCCTGGCTGCCAAGTTCAACAGCTCCCGTGAACAGGGAGTCTGCACCCTTGAGTTAGCTGCCTCGCCCCTGGCAGGGCATTTCTGGGGTCACGGATATGTGGGCGACATCAGAAAGGGTCAGACAAAATGGGACCGAGTCACACAGCTGCCAAGATCTGTACCAATGCTGACTCAGAGCAGACAGAGCATTGGGGATGTAAAACCTCACTTTAAACTAAAACAGCAGAAAAACCAAAGTCAGCCAAGGTCACCTGTGGAGTGTAATTTAGACTTTCGAACCTTTTGGTCTCTCTGCTGCTAGCTCGGAACATGAGTGCTGGGAACACAGGGAAGGAAAGAGAGAGACCAGGAAATGGGAGATGCGTCCATGACCTGCCCAGCTCCGGCTGCAGAAGATTTTACAAAAAGAAGTCCTCAGGCCTCCAAAAAATGAGTTTCTCAGTGTCTCTTAAGAACAACCATCTCAAGAAAGAATAACTGGAATATAACTGTGTGCTTGCTTTCTTTTTTTTTAATGTTCATCTATTTATTTTGAGAGAGAGAGAGAGAGAGAGAAAGCATGGACAGGGGAAGGGCAGAAAGAGAGGGATAGAGAGAATCCCAAGCAGGCTCCACAACAATGCGGAGCCCTACATGGGGCTTGATCTCACGACCTGAGCCAAAATCAAGAGTCAGATGTTTAACCAACTGGGCCACCCAGGCACCCCCGTGTGCTTTCTTTCTGGTTAAAATTTTACTTGCTCAAGTCTTAGAAAAAGAGATGCTTTCCAAGGTCTCAGTTAAAAAAAATATATGGTTGTGGGCTTGGGCTACTCTGCAAGGTTTTATATATACATATATATGTGTATATATATATATATGTATATATACATATATATACATACACACACACATATGTGTATATATATATTTTTAATGTTTACTTATATTTGAGAGACACAGAGAGACAGTGTGAGCAGAGGAGGGACAGAGAGAGAGGGAGACACAGAATCCAAAGCAGGCCCCAGGCTCCAAGGCGTCAGCACAAAGCCCAACGCGGGGCTCATACCCACAAACTGTGAGACCATGACCTGAGCCGAAGTCAGACACTCAACTGACTGAGCCACCCACGCATCCCTGCAAGGTTGTTGTTTTAATGACTTATACACCCTGTATTGCTACCAAGTGGACTTAAGTATAGTCCACTTATAATTACCCCTGGGAATTGAAGGGAAGCTATTCATATATTCTAAATTTAAAAACCTTATTTTTCCTCCATCATATTGGGATTATGATTGCTATTCTAAAAATTTAATTCTTCAAACTTTATTGTTTCCAGTTACCTAACAAAGACTGTACTGGAAGCTGGAAGTCTGTCCAGCTCTCCCCATCTACAACTCTGTGTACACCTTTTCACAACTTTCCAAGAGAGAAATAGGCCCTTTCACCCTGAGTTGATGGACGTATCTGTCTGAATGGGTACATAGAGCTCACACTGTCTGATGGGAAAGAGATTAAGAAAAAGTAAAAGGTCTTGGGGACAAAGGAGCTATTAACACTATCTTCCTTAAGGATGTTAATAAGAACTCGGAAGGAGGATACATTCTTGAGAATCTGAACAGTGATATTTTCTCAAAGAGAAATAGGTGTGCAGTCTTAATTACCAGATGACTCCACCCTTCACAACATATGTCAACTGTTCAATGGGATGGAATGTGTATTTAAGGAGCCCCAATGAGTCGCAAACTTAGTAAATGTTACCTGAAGATTTGCGGGAATTCAGAGGTGCCTTTTAGAGCGTTGGTCACAAAATGTTCACCAAAAGTGCTCCCTACTTTGTCAATTCTGAAAAACGAAAAGTCAGGTCATGTGATCTGTTAGACTGGCAAGGGTCAAGGGCTCCTGTAACCCCACTGCTGATGGAAAAGATTTCCTCATGGTATTGGGTGTCAGTGCAACGTGAGGTATGTTATGCGGAACCTGGCATCAGAAAACAAATCTGTCTGAATGCCTCTACTATCATTTACCGAGATATACCATCATTCCTGTTACTGCTCTGTAATGTAGCTTACAGGAGTTAGATACAATTTCCTAAACTGCGAGAGAAGAGCTTCCCTAGCATTTAGAAGGCTGCCAACTAGGGAGGCTGGAATGACCTCAGATGAGCTATTCTCTATCCACATGGTGTATGTGAACTGCGTGAAAGAAATCTATCCCGTCTCTATTCAGAAAACCCCAAAAGCAGCCACTCAGTACGTTTCTCCTAAGAACTCTAAGTGTGATGCCAGGTGGTGCAGGACGACAAACAAGAGAAAGCCAAGATCCTTTCTCCAAGGGCCCTCATGACCCTCATGACCCAACAGGAGACAAAGCAGACACATAAACCAACACACTGCAGCCTGGAGTAAACATTACAGGATGACTACAGAGCGCTCTGGGAGTTGGGTGGAAGAAAGTGTTGCCTGCTGGGTGAGGAGGAGAGGTTTGTGAAAGACCTAACCCACTTGCCCAATTCACAGAGACACGATGAACAGAAGAGGAAAAAGGAAGGAGGGGGTGTCTTAAGAAGAAGTGTGAAGAACAGGGATGTCCACATCCTTTCCATTCAAGATGACTGGGCCGGGCAGTCACGGGACAGAACAAACAGGAGGGCTAAGTGAAGAGCTGGCAGAGCGGGAAGGAAAGAAGGAAAGCACCAGGTAAGCGCACCTCACCGGATCTCCTGACAGACTTGGCCCAGCCACAACCCCCTGGCTGTGCCAGATTAGTACCAACAAACTAATTTCCTGTTAGGGTTTGACCTAACGGGAAATCACAGAACTGTTGCAGATTTCACCTGCACCCACTCTGCAGACAGGCCCACATCTCAGTCAAGACAAATAAATGTCTGCCAATGTACACTTAAAAAACTTTTTTTTAATGTTTATTTATTTTTGAGAGAGTGTGTGTGAGAGAGGGACAGACCGTGAATGGGGGAGGGGCAGAGAGAGAGGGAGACAGAATCCGAAGCAGGCTCCAGGCTCTGAGCTGTCAGCACAGAGCCTGATGCTGGGCTCACAACTCACATACTGCAAGATCATGACCCGAGCCGAAGTCAGACGCTTAACCGACTGAGCCACACACGCGCCCCTGTCAATGTACACTTTTAATAACATTTATGGATGGGAATTCTATGGTTTCCTTTGGTAATGAGCCTAAGTACCGAATCACACTGATACGCAGGATCCTGTCTGTGGTTCCCGCAGACTCTCGCTACAGTTAAGTTCATGCAGTGTGCTCAGAGGCATACCTGTGCACACATTGCCATGGTTCCAGGGTGACTCAGCGAGACCAACATCAAAAACCACAGAATGCTTACTGAGCACTTACTGTGTGCCACAACTGTTCCAACTGGTTTGAATGGATTAATTCACTTCATTCTCACAAGGGTGCTCTCAGGCTGTAAACGCTTTCATTGTCCTGTTACAAAGGAGTAAGTTGAATGGACAGAAGTATATATAGTTGGCATATGGTAGAATAGTCTGGTTCTAGAGCCCATGCTCTTAACTACTATGCAAAGCTGCCTCCAAGAGCATCAGGGGCTGTGGGGACATCAGGATAGAAGAATCACATAAACATCAGGATGCCCACATCAGAAGGTACTTAACAGAAGATCCCTGAATATATGGAGGCAGGAGACTGGCCTCTGCTACTGTATTTCATGGTATATAAGAACTCGTCAATTGTAAGATGCACCGTTATTATTTACGATGCCGCTAAAAAAGAAAAAAAAACTGTCAATCAAACTATGGCACAGGGATCAAAAGTCACCAATTATGTAAGTCAATCCTGATTCCACAGGTATTAAAATGCAGTGGGGAGGAGCGTCTGGGTGGCTCAGTCAGTTAAGCATCTGACTTCGGCTCAGGTCATGATCTCACGGTTCATGGGTTCAAGCCCCATGACAGATTTTGCGCTGACAGCTCAGATCCTGGAGCCTACTTCAGATTCTGTGTCCCCCTCTCTTCTGTCCCTCCGCTGTTCATACTCTCTTTCTCCTTCAAAAATAAGTAAACATTAAAAAATGTTTTTAAATGTGGGGGGAAATGTACATTTTAGAATTGATAAAATACTGTCACATTATTTTTTTTTAAAAATATTTTTAACATTTGTTCATTTTTGAGAGAGAAGAGAGAGGGACAGAGAGACAGAGCAGGGCTCTCAGCAAAGATGCAGGCCTTGAACCCACGAATTCTGAGATCCCAACCCGAGCCGAAGTTGGACACTTAACCAACTGAACTACCCAGGTGCCCCAATAAAGTACTATTACACTGTTAATTATGATGAACAAATCATGTAAACTGGGGCTCAGTTTCTGTATCTGTAAAATAGGAGGCTGGTGGTTAATAAGGTCCCTTCCAACCTGGCTACTCCAGGTACCACCTATATAGAGAACACAGCTAACATTAGGGTGAGGAGACCGTTAGAGCCCCACATTTAAGGAGGCACTCAACCTCAGGGTGGTGCAAGTCTAGGGTGGGTACCTGAGAGTGAGTGTTCCATTAAATCATGCTCCCTGGCACCCTGGCTTGACTCATTCTAATGGGGCTCCGATGGAGCTAGCCATGGGGATTCAGACACTTTGTCTTCTGGGTTTTCCAATCAAGATCTTTTTATAACGATCTACGCACACTTAAGAGCAACTTTTTCCAATTATGTTCATCTTTCCGATAGAGATGTATTTCCTCATCTTGGGGCATTTCTTTGTGTTTTCATTCCCTCTTCAACTTCTTACCTTTTCTATTAAAATGTCTGATTCTAAGGTCATTCAGCTGGCTCTGCACTGATTTAATGAAACCAAGGACAGATGTGTGAGCTCTTCTGGGCTGGTGACTTGGCTGTATCCCCAATTTACGGGAATACATGGGAAATCCATCGCTGATCTCAAGGAATAGATAGACTAGGCCCTTGTCATTCAGACCACCAGGGCCACATTGCCTGGAAGCATCTAACACATGCAGAACCTCACATCCCACTTCCGGCTTGCGGAATCAGCATTGTAACAAGATTCCTGGGGTACTCACAGGCAAAGTGTGAGAAGCATGGAACACGGCATCCTCATAACAAACACAAAGAAAAACACCTCAGACGGTAACAACTACTATTTCTGTGTCAAATCCTCTCCAGATAGCATCTCCACTATGTGCAACAAAGGTAGCCTAGTAGATGACGGGTCATCTAAATTCAATAATCCAAGTGCCAAGTTCTTCCAAGTGCAAGTATAGTATACTAATCACTGCAGGCCAACAGAGCAACATTTTATGAACTTTTTTTTCTGCAAGTAAGATCATACTCCCCTGCATTCTCTCCCTAAAACTGGAAAGACCAAAGCCCAGAACTTTTGCTTGTCATAGCCGGATACTGTGTGCACCTACGCCAGATGTGAAATTCTCTGAAATTCCATCTCTTCATCAATAAAATAGGAGAAGACAGAATAGAAGTACATTTAGAGTGTTGCCAGTAGCAAACGTTGGTTTGGCTAAACAAGTACAAATCACTGGCCTAACAATTTGATCTGTGCTTCAATTTCCTCAAAAAAAAAAAATACACTCACTGTGTTTTGGGATCACCCATCTACCTACACAGCTCCTAGGTGATTACAGGAAAAGATATCATTGTCTCTTTGAAAAACCTCTCTACTGAGTAGAGATATCTGATGTAATTTTAATTGTGCCTGAAAAATCCAGCAGCCAAAAATGCCCTCCTCGCATGACTATAGATGTGCATAATCCGATAGCATAAGAGGCACCTTGCCCGTTTGTTGAACTCCACAGAGGTAAAGGGCTGCTTTTGACAGAGTTGTTAAGCAAATAAGGATACTCATCATTGCTGAATAAATTAAGCTATTCTTATTTGACCTTGCCAAACTAGGTTTGAGTGACCGACACGATCCAGTATTGTCTCTTGTTCATTTGTATGATGTGTTCAGCATGATCACCGTGTCCAGACCCTTCTTGCCTTTGTTGCTTTTATAAAAGATTTCATTGAATTGCTTATTAACACTGCTGTATATAAAACTACTCCTTTGAAAGATTTCTCTGGCTTGGCTCCAGCTCAATTAGCAGACTACTTCCAGCTGATGAAAAGTAACAGTCAATATCAGATTATAGTTAGCAACTATTCACAAGAGTAATCAAATTAGATTTTGGTATCTATGGTGACACAACAAAAATTTCCACTAAGCCCTGTGGTTTTACAATAAGACTACCATGGCTTTATATTAAATTATTGTTCAAAATTTTTTCTCAAAATCCAATCTGCATCTCAGGAGATACACATTCAAGTCTGTGAGCATATCAAAAAAATGTATAACCAGGGCTTTTCCAATTTAAATACTAAGTAGCCTGAAGAGTATATGGGAACAGAGAACAAACTGAAGGTTGTGGGAGGGGAGATGAGTGGGGAGGGTGGGCTAAATGGGTGATGGGCATTAAGGAGGGCACTTGTTAGGATGGGCACTGGGTATTACATGTAGGGGATGGATCACCGGGTTCTAGTGATTCTGAAACCAATACTACACTATATGTTAACTATATTGAATTTAAATAATTTCTTTTAAAAAGAGTATATGGGGACAATGCACATAGATCTTGCTCTGTCTTCTCTTCCAACGCCTTCTTGATTCTCCATTATGACTGGCCTTTGTGACGGCGAAGTACCAACTGGTCTTTTAATAAAATTTACCAAGCCTCTAGTTGTCCAGGACTGGACCAATTAAGACAATAATAGAAAGGGGCGCCTGGGTGGCTTGGTCGGTTAAGCGTCCGACTTCGGCTCAGGTCATGATCTCACGTTCCGTGAGTTCAAGCCCCGCGTTGGGCTCTGTGCTGACCGCTCAGAGCCTGGAGCCTGTTTCGGATTCTGCGTCTCCCTCTCTCTCTGCCCCTCCCCTGTTCATGCTCTGTCTCTCTCTGTCTCAAAAATAAATAAACGTTAAAAAAAAAATTAAAAAAAAAAAGACAATAATAGAAAAAAAGAAAAAACAATTACAGTTTTTGATGTGCTTGTAATATAAACAGGATACTAAACACACAAATTAAAAGATAATACAGATTTCAATTCACATGTATACAGAGCAAAAAAATATACATATACACATGTATGTGGACGTATATGTATATGACATACAAATTCTGTACACATTTAGTATCACTGCAAGTAGGCAGAGTAAAGCCTCTATGGAGTTCACTGTTTTGAGTCCATTCAAAATAAAACAACAGGGGTTCCTGGGTGGCTCAGATGGTTAGGTGTCTGACTTCGGCTCAGGTCATGATCTCACAGGTCATGAGTTCAAGACGCCCATAGGGCTCTGTGCTGACAGCTCAGAGCCTGGAGCCTGCTTTGGATTCTGTGTCTCCCTCTCTCTCTGCCCTTCACCCACTCATGCTCTGTCTCTCTCTTTCACCTTCAAAAATAAACATTAAAAAAAACTTAAAAAAAACATTAAAAAAATAAAAACACAATACTACCAAAAAATCCTTGGATAAGATTTTCTTTCAGTAAAAGAAAAGAAAAAGAAAAAGAAAAAAAAGAAAGAAAGACAATGCTTTGTGAGATGGGGCGAACCCCTAGCCAGAGACATCACACAGCATTCTTGGGAAGCCTCTTTGCCCACCATCCTACCAACATCCAGCAAGACTGTAGCTCCCATTATCTATGGTTCATGTCCAACTCCTGGGCCTGCAAACATAGGTGGGATCCATTCCCCATATTTCTTGGGAACTGAGACCTCATGATGGAGGCTGGGAAGCTGTCTTAAACCTCTTTCCCCACAAACACTGGACAACCCCCACCATATCTCCACATGTCTCTTTCCTCTGCCCTGGCAATACTAGAGATAGGGGGTACACACTCTGGCTAAGCAGTCATCCAATTGGGTGAAAAAGTGACAGTGTACCCTTTTATAGGCATCCCTAATCTTCCCCAGGATATCCTCCAACCCCTGACTGGCTCTGGAGGAGAAAGCACCACCTTTTAGTGTTGGGAGCATTAAATGAAATGGCACATGTGACATGTGAAATAGCCTATTTATAAAATGTAAAAGCTAAATAAGTGTAAGAAATTATTATTGCAAGACAGTAACTGATTTTTTTTTTCTTTTTAAAGCTCGTCTACACTTCACCCAAATGCCAGTCGTGTTGTTCTGGATCCAAGCAATACACAAAACAAAGTGGAAAACAGCACAGCAGAAGCCACTCCACTCTGTTCCCTTAATGACCTACATTCACCTTGGCAACTAAATACACAATGACTCGGCACTTAGGGACCCTCCAAGCACTAAGGAAACAAAGCCAGGGCTAATACAACTCTATTTATGATTCCATCTATACGACCCAATGTTTTGGCAATTTACAGGCACAGCCATGTCTGTTTCCCCCTTGTCACTATAAAAATACCGTTATAGGATCTAGAGCTTTAGAAATTGTATCAGTTATAGCCTCCATTCAAACAATTAACTTAATAATCCATGATTACCAATTAGATGCTCAATTGGACAGATGCTTATCTTATATACAAAAGCGGTCCTGCATATGAATACCACCCCCATCAAACTTGACTGACAGGTCTTCCCCCCCCCCCCCCCCCCGGGTTAAAAAAAAAATAGTCTTTCAGAGCAGTTAATTTGTAGGGATTTACGTGTCTGATTTGACAACCTGTATGTGATTGAGATGGAATACGTTGTATTTTTACTTGGCAAACCTACATTTTCATCACAAAACAGTGTTTCTTTAAGGACATTTCAGGCTTTGGGGAAACATACATGCTTACCTGAGAGACCTCTTTTAAATTATCAGGTAAAGCACATTTCTGTAGTGGGCACTTGAAAACCACACCAGATATTACCAACTCAATAGGGCATATCTGCTTCTGCCAGCCTCTTTTCATTATTTCATAAACGGATGATACAATGATAGCCTACAATCCCACACACCCTCTTCAACCCCAAATCTCTTCTCTTCTTTTTTTTTTTTTTTTTCAACGTTTATTTTATTTTTGGGACAGAGAGAGACAGAGCATGAACGGGGGAGGGACAGAGAGAGAGGGAGACACAGAATCGGAAACAGGCTCCAGGCTCCGAGCCATCAGCCCAGAGCCCGACGCGGGGCTCGAACTCACGGACCGTGAGATCGTGACCTGGCTGAAGTCGGACGCTTAACCGACTGCGCCACCCAGGTGCCCCATCCCCAAATCTCTTCTGTTTCAAAAACACAATCAGAAATCTGAGCCTGTTCTCTGTAGAATTTCATAGTCTGAATCTCTACTATTATCCTGAAGTCTTGGTACCTAAATTATGATACACTGTGATTTTACACCTTTAAAGATGCCTGTGTGCAGTCTTCCAAAGGATGAAGACCATTCCTTCCAAAGGAAAAAAAGTAAGCTGAAGCAGGAGTTCATTTCTCGAACGTATCAATCTGGAAAGAGCTTTGTCATAATACAAGGGCCCACGTCTTCTGAGGGAAGGAAGATGGCTGGAGAAAGAGTCAAAGCCAGTGTTCTTAGCCCCCGTGAGACGGACTGATGGCCTGGACTGCCTGATTCAGCTGAAGGTGCTAGGGTATTGTGGCCCGACATTCATCGAGCACAGGTTTGTTTAATTTTTTAAAAATAGTCACTGATTTTATTATGAGGCAGATAAACACATACCAAAAATACCACAGAAACTAGGCAGTTCGATGCTTTATCACATACAACCTTAATTTTCACATTAATTAAAGAATAAAGCAAGACGCTTGGCAGAGAAGTTAAAATTTATTCAGCTAACCGATTTGGCATCTGTCTCTGGGACATAAGAAACATATATACGATATACTCCGTTCTCTCGGGAAGAATAAAAAGGAGGAAACAGGATGGAGACAGGCACTAAGGGAGAGAGATGGTGGCATCAGTGAAGAGCCCCTGCCTCTGGGCTGGTCTCTGGACTGTGATGCCTTGTTCTACCACGTACCAGGTGACAGACTTCATGCAAGTCACTTAATCTCTGTTGCCTCAGCCTCTGCAGCTATGAAATAAGGAGGGGTCACTACATGTACATGAGTGGTCTTGAACATGTACATGTTACTAGGTATCTTTTTTATGGAATTTCAGGATTAAGAAGCACCAATCACAGCCTCCTGCAAGCCGGAAAGTGTTGGGATCAGAGGGTGGTCTTTCTCAGAGGCCATGGGTCCAGGCTTTGTTACGGCACCTCTGCTTTTCTCGTCACGTGACTGGGTCGGCTCTCCCTGCTGACTGGCCTTCTCCCAGCCCCAGCCGACACATGGGGCAGGGGCCAGCTCAGCTGCGCGGACTTTCCAGATGCATGGTGTGCTGACCCCTAACTCAGTCTCTTGAGTCTCAATACTCATACTGCAGTGAGAGAAATGTTAAGTATAGATGCCTCAACTTGCCTAAACTGGACAGCCTAGGAGCTGGTTACCCTCCAACCCAGCTCAAGTCAGCTGTGGTCAGGAGAGAGCTACTGTGGTCTATGGTACGCTGTATGGGTCCGAGGGGCTGTAGTGGCCTTCACGACTCAAGTGAAATGGTCTTGAAAAAGACCCTCCCTCAAAATGCAGTGGATAAGAGGGAATGAAATATAAGGAGACATCTTTTAAAAATCTCTCACCACTACCCTCCTCTCCCATCCCGACCTTACAGTGAAAATAGTTATCTGACCAAAGCTTTCTATAACTGTGATGCCCTCCTCAGTCCTGGACCCTGGAAAGAACCCTATGGTGGGTGGAACGGTGACTCCCCACAAGATACGTGCATGTTCTAACCCCCAATGCCTGTGAGTAAGGCCTTATTTGGGAAAGGAGTCTTGCAGATGAAATTAAGGATCTTGAGATGAGAATATCCTAAACTTAGGGTGGGCCCTAAATCTAATAACAAGTGTCCCTATAAAATAAGAGAGGACAGGGGCACCTGGGTGGCTCGGTCAGTTAAGCTTCCAACTTCAGCTCAGTTCATCATCTCGCGGTTCGTGGGTTCGAGCCCTGTGTTGGGCTCTGTGCTGACAGCTCAGAGCCTGGAGCCTGCTTTGGATTCTGTGTCTCCCTCTCTCTCTGCCCCTCTCCTGCTAGCGCTCTCGCTCTCTCTCTCGCTCTCTCTCAAAAATAACTAAAACATTAAAAAGAAATTTTTTAAAAAAAGAGAGAGGACAATCTAAGATACAGACAGAGGCCATATGGAGACAGGCAGAGACTGGAGTTATGTGGGCCCTAATCCAAAGAACACCCGGAGCCTCCAGAAGCTGGAAGAGGCAAGGAAGGACTCTCCCCAGAGCCTTCAGAGGGACTGAAGCCCCTGCTTGCAGCTTGATTTCAGACTTTTGGCTTCCAGAACTGTGATCAAATAAATTTCTCTTGTTTCAAGCCACTTAGTTTGTGGTAATTACTATGATGGTCTTAGGAAGCCAATACAGTTTCTCAAATAGGAAGTTCAAAAAGCACTTCCTAAGCACCTACTAACTGCAAACTTCTGCCATAGGCAGGACCCTATGAAGATGTTGGGTAGGATAAAGAAAAGGTGGATTCTGTAAATGAATTCTGTATACAGGCTGGCATGGCATCCAATGTCACGGCAGTGTGTGGTCAGAATACAAGAGAAAACTGGTTCCATAACTGGCTCCAAGAAAACAGCAGGTGGATACTGGGAGGGGGCGATCTCTGGGAGCAGGTGTGTTACATCCAGACAGTAAGTGCACACAGTTAAGTTAAATAATGCTTACAGCATGCCTAGGAGAAGCAAAGTGCTTGCCTAAGCCCTATTTAGAGAAAACCCTTTGGGACTGCTCTTCCTCCCTTCTTGGCTCACCTAAAGTCTTTGCATCAAAATCAAATACCAGTTCCCACATGAAAGTTTTGCAGGCCGAGTCCTAGAAATACCAGCAATTTCCGCCTGTGTACCACCACAACCGTCTCTTCAATCCTTTATTACAGGGCCAATCATGCTGGGTTGTCAATGTTGACTTCTAACTGTGCCTCGTCCACCAAACTGTAGGGTCTCAGAAAGAAGGGACTACATCTGATATATTCTGGGGTCCCTAGTACCTGGCACAAGAGCTCCTCAATGTATTTCTTGAATGAATGAGTCAGAGCTATTTATCAGTGAGTCAGGATCCTGCGTTGAAACATGCATAATAATTAAATGTTAAAATATTTTGAGGTCAGATACTTAAGTGCAATCATATTCACAGCCAGGATGAATCATATTTTTTGTATCAAAATAGAAACCTTTTCTATTCTTTTCTTCTCAAGTGGCCAACCTCTCAGCCTCCTTTGGTAATCAAGAGTACAAGCACAAATATGTAAACAAAGTAGCATGAACACAATGAAGCAAAAGGTAATGAAATCATTTATCAGTTTCAATCCAGCTGAACAGAATTCCTGGAAATGCTAGAAAACAAATCTGCCATCTCCTTCTATGGAAGGAAAACATAGATATAAATGTTTCACTTTACTTTGCACGTGCTTGGAGGGGATATTTTAGATCAGGCAGCAGCGTTAGCAGGAAGAAATGATTTGGGACTAAGGATTCAAAGGAAAGAAAATTTCACTTAACCATTTTGTTCTTAATGTTTACATCCAGGAAACACCCGTTTACCTGCACAGAGAAGGACAGCCCATGCCCTCTGTCCCTGCACATCTTACTTTTTTCCTTCAAAGGGCAAGTAATTGAGTGTGTTACCACAGGCCTACAGGGGCCATGGCTATGTTCTTAAGAAAACCGGCCAGAGAATAAATGGGCAATTTTCACAACTTGCAGAATAAAAACTGGAACCCAAGGAACAGGTGGGTAAATGTCTTTTTACATGGCTTGCCACTGCGAGCCAGGAGGGAAGCTAATTCTGAAAACTGCAGACTGCAGATGGCCCCTCCTTCTCCCTCAAGGCCAGGAGTCCCTCATGGTGGCTTTCTGCCGAGAGACACTTAGTTTGGTGACGCTATCCATGCAGGGGCCCCAGTCCTACTAGGTGCAAATCAGTTCAAAAGAGGACTGGGAACCTTTGCCCACTGGACATCAGGGCTTTTTCTTCGAGTCAACACTAAGATCTGAATTATCCTGGATGTGCCCTTTCGTATGTTAGATCTTTTTTTTTTTTTTTTTCATTTTAGCTTCCTTTTTACTTGAAGAAGAGTCAGAGGGGATGGACACACACACACACACACACACACACAAAGTTATAAGTATGTTCTATTGTCCAGTAAGGCCGATAAGCATTTAAACAGCATTTTGCAATTTCCATCATTTCATTTGTTATTCCTAACAACCACAGGAGCAGACAGACCGGTTATTATTCCTCCCATTTTATGTAGAAGAAACTAGCTTTCTGAAGAGATTAAATGTTTTACCCAAAGTCATCTGGCTAAAGCATATATTTGACGTCAGATGAAGTTTTTCTTATCAGTACCCCATGACATTTCCTTCAATCCATGCTGACTTGACAGAGACCCACTGAGGACCTTATAAAGTTTCCCCAATTTGGCCCTATTCAATCTCTTGTAGAGATGGCCAAGACTAGCCAAGAACCTTACTCTAAAGACCCCTAACTAGTGGCTCAAAAACTCCCTCTCTCAACCTCGCCTTCTCCCCTGGACCAAGGAAATCACCACTGAGCTCTGAAGACGGCTCAGGAATGTGACTGTAGAGGAGGGAGCTGAGTGATGAAGCCACAACTTCCAGCATGGAGACAAGGAACTTTCCTCATGCCGACTGTTATCATGTCTAGAAACACGTGAGGGGACACCCTAAGCAAGAGGGCTGCCAGTCACAGATGAAGCAGGACCGGAGCAATAAAGGAGTTAGAAATTCAAGAGGCTGCTTTCTTCTTAGAGGAGTGCGATCCAGTACAGCAGCCGTTAGCCACAGTGGCTATGTCATTTCAGTTTGAATTCATTAAATTAAATTAAAAGCCCAGTTCCTCAGTCATACTACCCATATTTCCAGTGCTCAGCAGCCACACGTGACAAGTAGTGTCCATACTGGACAGCATATAGAACATTTCCCTTGTTGTACAAAGTTCTACTGGATCAGGCTGTCCTAGACTACTTTCCTTTTCCCAGTGAGACCCGTGATTTTTATTTTAGGCGTAACTCAGAGAGATCGCAATTTACCTTAGGTCGATGCTACTGCGGAGAGCAACCTGAAGAAAGGATTGTGTTCCCAGGGGCACTTGGATACCACACCCAGGATGACCACGTTATACAAATGCAGGGATACTGTTCACATCACAGAGTAGATGAGTCATGTTTCCTAGGGTCCTTCAGGGCTTGTCCAGTATTTGGCAACCCTGATAACCCCGAATCTATGATTTCTTCTTCAAGTGTTTCATGTTCTGCCCTCAGTATTCAGGAAAAATAGGGACCTTATACAGCCAAGCTCAAGAAAAGAAAAAAAAAAAAAAAAGAAAAGAGAAAAACCTGCAGAAAAGGAGCCAGCAGCATCATCAAAAAGGATTTTTAAAATAACTTACCTGAGTCAAGGTGCTTTCTTGCAAAATACTATTATTACTTCTGCACTGGCATGTTTCTCCTTCCAAATCTCATTACAAACGCTTCTCGAACACTTGCTATTTACTCAACAGCAGAAATCAACTCCCACTCAGAAAACAGCTAGGCATTGCCACTTAAAGACTCATAAATATCAGATGCAGATACTTTATAAGAACATTTTCAAAATTCAAATTACAGGTGAGCGTTTCAGATTTCCTTCTGTAGCTTCCGTTCCATGGGTATTGCAAATTAAGTGATCAGGAGATTAAAGAGTGACAGGTGCGGTCCTCGCTCCTGACACACCCACACTGCCACCACCACATCCAGCTCAGGGGTTTTGAAATGTGCTGTGTATATTTAAATGTTTTGTTGAAAGGTTCTTTTCTCATTAGCTTAAACTGGAATCAGATGCTTCCATATGGCCCCAGGACATTAAAAAAGCTTGCAAAACTTTTAAAATAACGAAATTAACATAAAAAAGTTTACAATCAAAACACTGAGGAACACCTTCCAGTACATCTAATGCCATGCTAAAAATATAGTCAAGCACGCCAGGTGGAGTGACTGCCAGAGAGCTGTAAAGAAAGTCACATCTTGACAGAGGCATTCCTGTGATTTGGGAGAAGTGAAAAGGTTTTCTCAGCTAAATTTTTAGAGATAACTTTTCTACACACAGCTCTCTCTTTCTTACCCCTTTTAGTTTGGTGAATACATGTTTTCACTTGGACCCAGTATAAGAGAGATGTGTTTTTTGAAAAAAAAAAAAAAAAAAAAAAAAGAGGCCCTTTTGCTTTCTACAGAGATGTATTTATACTCAGCTGGAGGAAAAAATAACAGCTTAAAAACAAGGCAAGAAGCAATGTAAAACACACAGAAGTCATGATTATTGGTCTAAAACCTGTGGAAGAAAGTTTACTTCGGCAAGACCATGAAGAAAAGAGGACTCCAGCTACACAGCAACCACTTGGGAACCGTCTAAAGTATGCACACTGCGTCAGCACACTTGTAAATCAAGACACAAATTATATTTAAAGTAGCATGATAAATGTGCAGTAAATGAGACTGGTCTCAAAATGTTATCTCCCTATATTGCATGAGAAATCTATGTGATTAATCAAACATGCTAACTCAACAAAACAAGTCCAGATTAGGCTTTTTTTTTTTTTCTTCTTTTTTAGCTTCACTCATCCCAACAACCATTACAAAGTGTCTAAGAGTTACTCTGTCTTCACTGTCCAAGATGTTGACATTGCAAAATGAATGGACAGGCAATGAAAAATACTCGTTGAATTCCACTATAATACACTTACCTAACACTAATATTTCATTGGCTAATTTTGTAATTTTAAATATGGCAATGCCCTTTGCTTTCCCCAAAAGGAATACCCCTAATTCACTCTTCAACATTAGTTGATAAGTTTAATCAAAATGAATGCAACCATTGGTCATCATAACAAAATCCAACAAAGCTACGAGCAACAACTTCAGGAAAAAGTTAATTGTCAGCTATCAGGGATCATTTTTATTTAAATCATGTTTTTAAGTTTATTTATTTCAAGAGCATGAGGGAGCATGTGCACAAGCAGGGGAGGGGCAGCAAGAGGGGGAGAGAGAATCCCAAGCAGGCTCTGCACTGTCAGCACAGAGTCTGACGCGGAGCTTGATCTCACAAACCATGAGATCATGACCTGAGCCGAAACCAAGAGTCGGATGCTTAACCAACTAAGCCACCCAGGCGCCCTATCAGTGATCATTTTTAACGACGGTTATCAATTACCAATGAAAACCCACCAACAAAAAAAACCTGGCAAACTTCAATTTTTTTTTTGTAAATTAATAAGTGTTACTGATAAAAACTGAGTCCTGCAGTTTGCTTACCACCAGCAAGGTACTATAACTCGATCAGTCACAAGAAGAGCCAGGTTCTCAGTACAGTTCCTACCAGCAGTGACAAATCCCAAAGTCATACTTGGAGAGGCTGCTCAAAGGCAAAGTCCCAGAGAATATCATGTTATTCATTCAACAAACAAAACCATTCCCATGGCTACATGTTGGGTTTTGTTATCAGTGGGAGCTGTTCCACATCTGTGATCTTAAATTCATACACTCTGATGTCCAACCACAACTCATGACTCGTTCCTCTTTTCCTGTTCCAGCCATCCCACTCTTGTCCCCTGTTGAGACTGCATCCCTTTTCCTGTCCGTTTCTTCCAATCAAACAGCTTCTTTGACTTCACTAACCCCCAAGATAGGGGGATGCTTCTTCAAGGAGGATGCTTCCTCATTCTCCCACTTAATTCATCACGCCCTCCTCCTTGGACCACACGCAGCCTGCACATCCCCAGAACAAGTCGAATCCACCCATTTACTGGTGCTTCTCCAGCTCAGGGTTTGCCAAGTGACTGCCGTGGAAACATGAATGATGCAGAATGGACCAGGGACTGACTTGCAGTTTCTGGTTTCAGCACACCCCAAAAGTATTCATGTGAGAGAGGCATCTGGTCAGCCACCTTCCCTGGTTAGGTTATCTGAATTTTTACCACTTTCTCAGCTCCTCCCCGTCTGCCCCCTTTCTCAGCAAATGCCCTCATGTCTTCCTTCATGGTAAAAACAGAGGACACTGAGCCATAGATTTTACCGGCATACAGGGCCTCTTCCCAACTACCTCCAAACCTATTTGTCTTCCTCTCACTCCTTCCCACAGTCCCTCTGGATATGAAGAAGAAGCCATAGCCTGTATTTAATGCTTCCTTCTCCCACTTGGGTGCTTAGTCTCCTTCTGGCCCCCTCTGGGGTCTCACAACCCACCATCCTCTCTCCCCTTCTCTGACTTCTCCCTGTCTGCTTCCCTGCTCCCCTCAGCCCACTGAAGACGCTCAAGTCTTCTCTAAATGAAATAGCATCTCTCCTGTGACTCCAGGCCCTCCCCCAGCTTACCTGTGCCACTTTCTCCTTCCAGGCATGCTTCTTCAAGGAGGATGCTTCCTCATCTTCCATTTATTTAATCCCAAAGGCACTGCAAAAAGGCCTTTTCCTCTACTACTCAGCTGGTATGGTAAACCTTTCTTCTCTGGGTTCATTTCTCTCCACAAATGCTGACTGTCCTCAGGTTCCATCAAGCACAGCATAGCAGCTGCCATCTAACCCAGGATGCTTGGTGACAGGCGGTACGCCGACACCTTGCTCACCCTGCCTATGACCCTCTCACCTGCTGGCTCACAGCTGCCCATTGCCACCTTCCCTTCTTGCGTGCCTCCCCGCCCCCCCAAACAGGCTGAAACACTGGCACCCACTTCTCCAACCCAGAGCCTTTGGGGGTGCCAGGGCTATATTTACATTCTCCTCCTGAATATCTCACAGACACTCCAGGCACAACAGACGCCCACCAAACACACCGTTTTTCTCTCTGGCCACTGTATGCACGGTCTTGGTCAATGGCAACACTGCTCTTCCAAAAAAACCTTACAGTCATTCTGGATGTCCCTTCCTCCTCCTTCCCACGCCAACATAAACTGCCACCACTTTCTGTCAATTCTATGTCTTAAGAATCTCTTAAATGTCTTCTCATATCCCTATCTCCAAGGCCACTGCCTTGTGAATCCTTCTTCACCAGCTCAGGACAATGATCCTTGACATTTGTTAAAGTTACCCATGCCCCTTTTTCTGAAACAGAAACACACCTCATCCTGCACCCAGCCCAGTCCCGAAGGACTCATCTTTAACTGGTCTCCCCAAGTTCACTTTGGTTCCTTCTGGGTCCTTCTCCATTCTGCTCCCAGATTAAAAGAAATCTAAACATTGTGGCGCAACCTCCACTCCTTGCCTGTCACAGACTTCATCGTGGCCTTCTCTGGCATACACTTCCAGGGGCACACCTGCCACTCCGAACTTACCCTTCCCCACTGTCCACGCCCACCTGAATTATACCAAACAACTTTAAGGTCCCAAAGCTCTTCTCCCTTATTATCTGAATGTCAACTTTCTACTCTACCTCGAAGACTTTTCTGCTTGGGTTTGAATGCCACCTTCTCCCTAAAGACCACTCTGTCCTTCCTCAGGACACCTGTTTCCCCTGTACTATTTACACTTAGGAAAGCCTCCACAGTCACAAGGTGACTATTGGGCTCTCGGGCTCTGGAGATGAGGACCATTCATTACTCATACCCAAAACATAGGAGGCAATTATTAAATATTTGAGAATCAATAAATGAATTAATGAATATAAATGAAGTACCATGTGCCAGGACATCTGCTAAGGCAGTACAAATATTAGTCACATATAAATGAAGTGTAACTGTTAAGTGAAGCTGGATACCCCCTTATGTCCCTTGATGAGCCATAGATTATGCTTTCTTGACAGAACAGGACTGCATAGCACCAGGAGAATTTCCTGGTACTAGAAAATATTTGATAGCCATAACAATACAATTGAATAGCCGAACTACTACTTCTAGGTCCACATCATCAAAACCCCAGAGCTTCTGGCCCTAAGGTCCTGAAAATAGTCACAAGGCCAGGAATACAAATTTGGTAGAATGTTTGTATCACTCACTTACTGTGAGTAATACGGAAGACCTGGAATTTAACCGAGGGTCAGAAGACCGTATCCTATCAGACCTATTATATTATGGAGAAAACCAGAGGAATTTATTCCTGGCCTCATCTGTAAAACTAGATGAATTGCAAGACCAGTATGATTAGAGATCCTCATTTCCAGAACGGTGTTTTGCAGAACTCTGGATCTCTATTCCTCCAAAAAATATTAACCATATCACCATCAGCCACAATCTACTGATACGGACACCCATGTACCAGGCACGGTGCCAAGTGTTTTATACACAATTATTTCATTTAATTTCCATAATAACCTCCATTATGAGTATATCCATCTCTAGGGAAGTTAAAACTTAAATACAGAACTTCCCAAACTTCCATGCTCCAGAGGACTAGGACTCTACAGCCAGAGCTGTTAACTATTGCCGCCAAGCTAATGAGCCTACATCCAAGCAACTTTTGGATACTGGGTGCACAGATGCCCTTCCTGGAGGTTATAGTCTGTGTTAACATTATAACGTAAGGGCTCTCAGAGGTCTCGCAGTATCAAGCCTTTTAACTTTACTTAACACGCATTCGTTAAGCTTATTTGACTCCAGGAGCCTTTTTTAATGGAACCATTTATAACATATCAGGGGGCACATGTTTTGTAGAATACAATTTGGCTTTAGATGATAACCAAAGGGCTTATGAACTCACTGAGGCCAAAAGGAGAAAGGAGCTAATTGCAGTATTTGTTACAAGCGATGGAGCGGGTGAGGCATTTGTGTCACAACCTCAAATGCCAGGTGACATAATGACAATGACAATATTCGTGAGTCGAATGAAAACTATTTCTCCATTCATGGAATTAGACACCAGTGCCCTGTGATTTAATCCCAGGAATCACAAAACCAATTCAAGAAGCCAATGTGCCACAGGGCCAGTGGTGGTAAAGGCTGCTCGATGGGCGCCATGGTTTGCAAATTCTGAGGTGACAAAAGTGCCTGTTTGTGCTATTTTCCAGTCCTGCCACACCTCCTTCCTTCTTAGGACACTCACATCCTTAGAGGAAAGCCCGTGCTTCCCATTACATAGATTCTTCGGAAGACCTAACAGTAAGAAGGCTGGAGAACAAGTATGTGCCTTTGGTACAAGGAACTCAACTTGGCCAATACCACTGTCCTGAGCTCCGTTACTTATCCAAGTCCCATCTGCTGGCCACCTACTACATGTCAAACTCTACACGAGAGGGCGAGACAAGGAGCTCACGGCCTGGTGGGAAGAAAGCAGCATAGGGAGACAGGGCGGTGGACCACACAAAGTGCTTTTGTCAAACGTGTGCAAGACACTATGTGACTCTCACAGCCTAATTCTTGCTGAAAGGAAAGAGGAGCACGAAGGGCTTTCCCTTCCTCATCTTCACATTAGGACCTACCCTCCAAAATCCTAAAGGAAAACAGGGGTTAGAGCTCACACAGCAAAGCTGATGAAAGGAATGTGCCATTTGAAAGTCAGCCAACAGGTTCAGGGTGTGAAAAGCACAGAAATAAGAATCGAGATGCCTGTGGTCTGGTTTTGATCCTGAGTGACTTTAGCAGAACAGCTGGCCTTTGCCTGTTTTCCTCTGTCCTACATGGACATGATGGAGATAAATTAATACAATGGGATGGGCAAAGCGTCATGCAATTAGTGAAGCAAAAGAGGACGAAAAGCAAATTTCAGATCCATTAGCACAACTATTAGAAGAAAACACATCTATTTCTGTATATAAATAATCTTAATAACTTTATGTGGACTTTTACAAGATTGAAATTAAATTACAGAACCACTTCTTGCCTATAGATTTTTTTTTCCCCACTGAACTGTTCATCTTCTAAAGTTGGATGGGTTCAGAGGAATCTTTATAGGACTTCCTTTTACGAAAATTCCTCATCTGACAATTCCCAGTCAGGGAAGTTCATACCTACATTCTACACTCAGAGGATACATGAGGTACGTTTTGAAAAGGGGGGCCAAGAACCAACCAAACAATCTTCTCTCGTGAATCACAGTGAAATTCTCATGTGTTCTGTTTATTATTATTGTCAGTAGATGTTATATTTTTAAAATTTTTATTTCATTGTATTTAATTTTAATTCAAGAGAGAGCGAGCGAGCTCATATGGGAGCAGGAGAGAGGGTCTGAGGGATAGAGAGAGAGAGAATCTTAAGCAGGCTGCACATTCAGCATGGAGCCCGATGTGGGGCTCGATCCCATGAACCATGAGATCATGACCTGAGCCAAAATCAAGAGTCAGACACTCAACTGACGGAGCCGGCAGGGCACCCCAGTAGACGTTATATTTTAAAGCGTTTTAGACTGCGAACATAGATGAGCTCCCATACACGCCATCAACCTGCACAAAGTTTCCTCATTAACATTTACATTAGCATGGGGTACATTTGTTATAATTAATGAACCACGTTAACAAGGCATCATTATGTGAAGTCTGTCTTCTATTCAGATTTCCTTAGTTTTTACCTAATGTCCTTTGTCTGTTCCAGAATCCCTTCTGGGACCCACATTACACTTAGTTTTCTATCTCCTTAGGCTTGTCATAGCTGACAGCTTTGAGAGGACTGGCCAAGTACATTGTGGGACGCTCCCTCTACTGGAATGTGACGCTTGTCTCATGATTAGACCCAAGGTTGTAGGTTTGGGGGAGGAAGACCATGGAGGTAAAGTGCCGTTTTCATCCATCATCTCAAGACCTGGCTGGGTGGTGTTGATGAGGTTTCTTCCCTGTCTTCCCTTCCATGCTGTAGGAAGGAAGTCACTACATGTAGCCAAGTCAGGAGGAGAGGGGAGGTGGGCTCTCTGTCCTTCAGGTGAAGTATCTACAGGATTTATTTGGAATACTCCATGTGACATTTGTCTCTTCTCCTGCATATGTTAATCTCCTCAATCATCTACTTGCATCAGTACGGTCTCATGGATGTTTATTTTGTGCTTGGGGCTGTAACTCAACACCACTTCATTTATTTTGTTGTTCGAATCGTTGGCTCCTGGGAGCTCCTGCAGGGTCTTCTATGTGTCTTCCTGTGGCAAACCCCCTTCGATGTGGCTATTTTTTTTCCCCTCTTTCCTTCTTTTTGAGCCCTTCCTTACTTTCCAGCACAAGAGCCTCCAGCCTCATCTTGTATTTCCTGCCCCAGCCCTAGAATCAGCCATTTCTCCGAAGAGCCCTGGTTCCCATCACTGCAGAATGGGATCAGAAACCATGATCTGGGCACTAAGTGTGCTTGTTGCTAAGAGAAGTGTCATTTCTTTTATGCCATCTCAGCTGACAGCAAAGAGAGGTCCCTGTGTTGACTAGCCTGTGCATATATACATATCTACAAATATTTCTATAGGGAACCACCCTCCTATATATTAAGTTAAACATTATGTATTCCTTAATTCTCCAGAAAATTTCAACCCCTTTAAGTTTTCTATTTCAAGTGCCTCGGAAGAAAACTGTCACTTACATTTGTAAGTTTCCCATGGCATCTACCACTGAGTTGTCAGTAAGATCTGCTGATCTGAAATTCAGAGCTCAAGAATGGGTTCAGATATGTCTGCTGTCAGTTGGAGATAGGAGTCACAGCCACTACAAAGGACTACTGGAGAATTAAATAAGATGATGCACGCAAATGTTTAGAACAGAATCTGGCACATGTTAAGCATGTAATAAATGATAAATACATTATTTGTAGTTTATGGGAAAATATTTTCAAGAGCAAAAGATCTAATGGTATAATTTTTTGCTTATATTTCTTTGTGTTTGGTTGTATTTGTTTTTACCAACTGACTGAAAAGTAAGCATCAATTTAGGCATAAACTTTTACTCCAAATATGCTCTTTGGAAAGATTAAGCCAGCCATGTTACCAGTCATGTTACCGCTGCCTGAAGGCACTAAGAAGTGGATTTCCTAATGTACACTATCACAACCTGTTGCAATGGATTAGAAACAGGGGTCACCCTGAGGAAGAGAGAGCAATGAGACACAGGGTTACAATTTCTGCATTAGAATGTCCACCATTCAACCCCAGCCATGCCATTAATAGAAGGCAGTCAGGGTTCCCATAGAAAATAGTCTCAACTCATACCATCGATTAGAATTGTATCAACACTTGGAAGACCTGTCCATATAAGTCTACAGTAACATGATCATTAATTCTCTTCAATCTCTTATGAGAACCTCTCTGACTATACGTGGCAAAGAAGCCATGATAATTTCTACCTGAGGCCAAATGACATACTAGTCACAAATAGTACAGACTACATTTTCTGAGGACTGGTTTCAAGTTAATGCTGGTGCTCTGAAAGATCACTTAACTGTTCACTTAAACCAAATCTGATTTTGTATTTCTTCTACAGGGTCAGAATGGATGAAAGAATCATGCTTGCTTAGCACAGACCATATGAGTAGTCTGAAGTTCTAGTAAAGCAAGCTTATGATATGTAAGATGGTAAGTGGGTCCTGGGAACTGGACAGAATGCGTGGGCCTGCCATCCAGATCATGTCAATCATGCAGGCCCCCTGGATGCCTGTGCAACACCATCTTATAATGACGCAGTGCTTCTGAAGAGCTCAGCATAACTAGTCGAGATTAGTAACATTGAGTGGTCTCCAGAGGAGGCAGAGCAAGGCCCTGAGGTGGCCAGTGGGCCCAATGAGTATTCAGAATGTCAAGTTCAGACCTCATGCTCCAGATGGAGACTTCAGAGCATAACGCTCGTCAGTGACTGCAGGGCCTGGCTAGCCACAGGCACAGAACAGAATCTAAAACAGAGAATCTGAAAAGCTGCCTCAGAGTTAACAACAGAAAGCCCACAGTTGTGGATACTTCAGGGTAGGGCTGTCTGGCGCCCAGAGCAGCCTCTGCCTGGCTCCACTCACACTCCACACAGCACCAGGTAAGTGAGCTTACGGTCCTTCTCTGCTTAAAATGCTTCCCCGGCATCCCAGTACCTCCAGAGTAAAATCCAGAGCCCCATTTACCTCTCTAGTCCCCTCTGGAGTCCTGGCCACATTTACCTTCTTTCAGAGGTTGCAGGATTCTTTGCCATCACTGGGCCTTTGCACATGCTACTCCTGGTCTCTGAAATTTCCTTCCTCCCATTCTTCAAAGGCCTGGTTCCTTCTAAACTTTTCATTTTCCACTGAGATGTCATCTCCTGGGAGGGGTCTCCCCTGACCTTTCTCTTAAGTAGCAACCCCTTCCCTTCCTCTTTCATCATTCTTTAGCCCAGCACCCTGCTTGTTTTCTGTATGGCACTTAGCATGGCTCAAGGTCATTTTATTTATTTACTTACTTACATGGTTTTTGGTCTGATTCTACCATTCCAGCATGAGATTCCTGAAGGCAGGAACCTGCTGGTTTTGTCTGTCACTGTAGAACCAGTGCCTAGCACATGGCAGGCATTCAGTAAAAATCGCTCATGTTGAAAACACTATGATTAGTGAAAGAAGCCACATATAACACCACATATCGTATGACTCCACTTCTAGGAAATGTCCAGAACAGACACGCCGTGGAGACAGATCCCAGTTAGGCCCTGGGGAGGAAGGGACAATGAGGGGTGACTGCTTAATGGATATGGTGCTTTCTTTGGGGTCATAAAATGTTCTGGACCTAGAAAGAGGCGATGCTTGCACAACATTGTCAATGTAATCAATGTCACTAACAGAAAATGTTATTTTATGTGTATTTTACCACAATAAAAAAAAAAAAACCAAAACAGTAATATGAAGAAATGCATACATTGTACCTTCATGGTGTCCCACCTTCCAGCAGGTGACAACTAGGAGGCAGGCAGCTTCTCCTTGGGCTGATGCCAGCCTACATACCTACCTGATACACCTGCAACAGACTAGGTGCGAACTGAACCACCAAGATGGGCTCTCTGCTGTCACCAAGTGAATTCATACAATGAAGACCAAATCCCCATTTGGGCTGCACATATACAGAGTCAAACACAGAGCCCTGGTTTCAGTTTCTGGGTGTAAGTGGTCAGACCAGGGGACAGCACAGCCGGCCCCTTCATTCCAGTCAATGATCAGTACTAACCACCATGGACAAATTAAATTTAAGACGTGCTGCACCGATTGCTTGAAAGTGGAAAATGAATACATTACCCTTCGAGCATTGATTTATTTCATGCATGCAGAGAGCAGGATGTGAGTTCCATGTACTTGTCCCATAAACAAGTGAACCAAGCTGGCCCAGCGGGGGAATGAGAAGTGGGAAATATCAAAGCAGAAAGATCTCTTCTGTTCCCTTCCTGCTTCTGAGAACATCAGGCCCATTGCCAGCGGTCATAACCAGAGAGGTTTGCCTTCTTAATCTAAGGCTTCCTTTGTATTTGGAATATTTACTTCCATAGTTCGCCTACTTCTGAGACTATAGGTAAAACAGGTGGGAGGGGAGGGCAAGGAAGTGGAAATACAATCCACTCACACTATAAGATTATAAGTACCCTCTGGTGAAGTATGTACGTTCCTGCTAAAATGGTTCTGTCACTTAACCACCATTTCCTTATGTATACCTTCATTTACTTTCAACACCTGGATCAAAACTTTATGAACTCTTCCATAGCTCCAGAAATAAATGGAGTGACTAATGACAACAATTAAAACTACACGTCCAGGGAAAATACTGGGTGACACTGAGGAAATGAAACGCAAAAGATACAGAACCATTATCACTCCAAATATTGAAATTTACATACCGGAATCTTAAAAATAAGATTTGTGGCTCAAAACGTGAGATTCACTTTTTGGACAGGGAGCTAGGGAAGCCTTCTGAATCTCCCATGGTGTGTACTCCACATAAAACACAGTCTTTGTAGTATGATGAATAATTTAAACTATATTTATGAGTTCACAGAAGAGAGAATTTTTCTAAAGCAACTTCTAAAACTAAAATTCTTAATAAGCCGAACCTTACAAAGACATAGAAAATTTAAAGGAAATATACGTTCTTTCATTGAATTAGGTCTTTAACTTGAAAATGGCTGCAGTGTATACAAGTGAATAGGAGTATCTAAATTTAGTACACAATGCTGTAAAAAAATTGCTGATTCTCAATTATCCCCTGGAATCATCACCATGGTTTCATAAAACATGCTGTCTTAACTAGAAAGAGTATGCATCATGATCATATTAAATATCTTATCTAAAAGTATTTCTGAATTGTCAATTTTTAAGTGAAGCAACCAAAATCTACAAAAACTTAGAGACAACTCTTTAGAAGTCATGAAAAAACTAGTCTTAAAAATATTAAAGCTTTCTAGTTCAATCAGACTAGTTTGAGAATCTCCAGTTCAGTATTCATCCATCTATAATGTGTCCTTCTTCATCTACTCTAACTCTAAAGTAAAAGACCCCACTCCCCAGAGAAACCTAGTAAGGAAAAGAGGTTCTGGCTACAATCATTTCTGCCTGCCCTGTTTCCACCAGATTAGCAATAACGTATCATTCATTATGCACTTACTGTTAGCCCAAGGGCTTTATATATATTATCCCTCAAACCATACTTTTCCTCCATTTAATGGGAAGGAATCACTGGGTGTGGCAGAGTGTACTTTACAAGATGGCAGCAACAATATCTCCCAGCCCCTATGCTCTTATGCCATGTGACTTTGTCGTCCAGAGGGGGGCGTTGTGGTGCCCTGACCAACAGAAAATGGCGGAAGTGAATCTGTGCTGGGCACTATAGGTGAGACCTTTAGCTGGCCTGGCAGCTTCCACATTCTGCCTCTTGGAAACCAGCTGCCACATAAGAAGAAAGCACCATGAGATTGCCATGCTGTGACAAGCTCAAGCTGCAAGAAGAGGCCCTGGAGGGTGAGCGGGCATGTATGTAGCAAGAGAATCCAAGGACTACTGACGCACCAGAGGTGCAAGTGAAGAAGCCATCTTGGAAGAAGATCCTCCAGGTCCAGCCACCAAAACCAATGTCCAGCCAAATCCTTCCTCACTTCCTGACCTACAAAATCATGTGCAAAATAAAAAAGGCTGTGGTAAGCCACCTAGACCTTGGCATTGTTTGTTGCACAGCAACAGATAACCGTAACACTGTCCCATGAAACCCTCACCTCTGGAAGGGTCTTAGATCTGAAGAATAAAGATTTCGTAGTTGAGCTCTCTATCTAAGGTTGCCAGAGTATAAAGAGAGAAACTGAGGCCCAGAAATTTTAAGCGGTCGTCTAAGAGAGTGGAGTTTACCAATCATGTTGTCTCAGGCAACTAGAGGAAGAAGCCTACAGCTCTTCTTTTCTCATTGCTGTTTACCCATTCTCCTACTTATTTTTTTCAAGCTGCTGGACCAGAGCATAAATGTAACAAGAAAATAAATGAAGAACAAGGCTCCGCAACTAGAAAAAGTAAATGACCAAAAACAGATATAGCATATTTCAGTTTCTCAAAGCCACAATTCTAATTTATTTGAACTTCTAGAAGTGAATAACTACTTTCCCCAAATTAGGGTGTCTTCATTGGCCAGGAGAATCCACTCTGCTCTCAGCGGTATCCGGGGAAGGGCTGTGGAGCATCCTTGGACTCAGAGGCTACAGAGGCTGCTGCAGTTAAGCTGATGGAGTCAGTGTAAGAGGCATGAAGAAGCAGAAACAGGCAGGTGACCAGACTCTATTCTTTTTTTTTTTTTTTAACTTTTATTTAGTATTTAGAGACAGAGGGAGACAGAGCATGAGCATGGGAGGGGCAGAGAGAGGGGGAGACACAGAATCCGAAGCAGGCTCCAGACTCTGAGCTGTTAGCACAGAGCCCGACGCGGGGCTTGAACCCACAAACCGTGAGATCATGACCTGAGCCAAAGTCAGACACTTAACTGACTGAGCCACCCAGGTGCCCCAGACCAGACTCTGTTCTTAACAGTTCCTTCAAAGGTCAACAAAAGGCAGGCTGCACAATCTCCTCAGAACTACAGAGGTAGTAGTAGTTCACGATTCTGAATTTAAAAGTAGCACATTTTAAATGCTCCCATTCAATAAGCTGGACTTGCACTCCCATAAACACAGGAGCACAGGGAGAGGCCAGTGCCTCATGGAATGAATTCTGCACAGAGGAAGGGTACATTGCACCTCAGTCAAAAGTCCCTCAATCCCTATGCTCTCAGTGCCCCTTCTAACACAACCTTCTCCATCAGGCTCTCTGGAAATCCTTCTCACTGGAAACATACCACCCTCACCTGCTCTATTTCGTAGGACATTCCATTTCAAGCTTTTAATTGCAACCAGGCTCTTCTCTGAGGACAATGCTTCCCCTACAGTGTCATCCAGGAAAATCCACATGTCCTCCCACATCCTCTGTATCTTCACCATGGATATCCCACAGGCTCAAATTCAACATGTTCCTAGCTGGATTTATCCAACTCCCCCCTCCCCTCCCCATGCCACACCTGTTATTTTATATCTTTGTTTCAACTGAGTCTCCCCATTCATACTAGAAATGAAGGAGTTGTCTTTGCCTTCTTTCTGCCCCTCACTCCTAATCTATAATCAGTGACAAATTATTAGATTTCCTCTCACATAGATTTTTAAAGGTTTGCTGCTTCTCCATTGTACCACGCTTCCAGTTTAGACATTCAACAGTAGCCTAACTGGCTTGATTCCAGCCCAGTCTCCTCAAAGTCAGACTCTCAGGTAGCCAGAGATCTCCCTCAGAGATACACTGTGTCTTCATCATTCTGTTTAAATTCTTCAATGGCCATTCTGCCCGGAGGGTGAAGCCCAAGCTCCCTAACACTGTGAACGCGATCCTCTATTATCAAATTCCATTTCTTTAGTACAGGATTCTACCTCTTACTTCCTTACTCTGTTGGTTGTAGCTCCCAGAATGCTCCACGTGGTTTCATGCCTTTGCTAATGCCATCCCCTCCTGTCTGGGGGCTCACCTCCTCTCTATACTCTCACACCCCTCTCTCGCTTACCTCCCAGTCACTGTTCAGAGAGTCCGGCCATCCTTGCTGCTAGAAAGCCATTCTAGAGGTTGCCCTTCATCTTTCACCACCCACAGATTAGATTCTCTGCCTCTGTTCCTGTGAGAGACCTGGAGCACTGCCACCACTGTGTTTCTAGCTCCTTACACAATACTCATTACTAATGTAGTTTAAAGGAACCATGATTTACTCATTCTTTGTCTCTCAAGCACCAAAAATGAAGTCAGGCATCACATTAGATGCTTAAGAAATTTTTAATGAATGGATTGTTAAATTATTATATGGACTTAAGTCTCAGGGGATAAGTCTATACCAAAATGTATCAGTGACCTGTTGTTGTGTAATAACATTTCAACCAATGGCTTAAAACAATATAAACATTTGTCATCTCACAGTTTCTTTGGGTCAGGAATTCAAGCACAGCTTGGCTGGGTCCTCTGCCCCAGGGTTTCTCATGGAAGCCATTAAGATGTTGGCCAGGGCTGTGGTCTCATCTGAGGCTTGACTGGAACAGGATCTGCTTTCAAGCTCATGTGGTTGTTGGAAGCATTTATGTCCTTTGTACTGTAGGACTGAGAGCCTCATTAGGCTGACAGCTGGGGATCAGTCTCAGGGTTTTTTTGCCACATGGGCCTTTCCAACATGGCCAGAAAGGGAGAGAGTCTCTCAGGAAGACACACATCACCACCTTCTGTAATGTAATTAAAGAAGTCATATCCCATCATCTTTGCTCTGTTACATTGGTTAGAAACAATGCACAGGCCCCACCTGCACAAGGGCATGAAAACCAGAGGTGGGAATCCCAGGGGCCATTTTGGAGTCTGTCTGCCACCCAAATATACAGTTTTGAGAGCACTCACTAGAAAGGCTGTATAGCTAAAACATCCAGGAAAGGACTGGGAACAGCAAGCATAGGTTAAATATATTAAAAAGGGGTATGCTTTATGTGTGAAACCTACTGCGCAATCTTAAATACATTTTTTCTTTTTATGAAAATTACTTTTATGTTACTAGAGAATTCTACAATTAATAAAAAAATTCTGCAAAGCATTGCAGAATTTGGGTTTGGGGGCAAATGTGAAATTTAAAACAGTGACCATTTTTTACTTGTACATTACTTTCAGCATCATTATTTTTGTAACTGGCTCTTTAGATCAGCAAGAATCTTCGTAAATCATTTATTTTTCATCCACTTTACAGGGTGTTTGAGGCTCAGGAGGCAGGGCTTTATTTAATACACCTCAATAATTTATAGCCAACAATACACTAAGGGAAATGTCAACCTCGTAAAGACTGAAATCTGAAAAGTGAGAAATGTTCAAATTTTCCTCAGAGAAAGAGAAATTTATGAAAATAAGGCAAGTCAAGGAAGTATATTAAAACATTTCAAAACATAAAGAATGTGCCTAATGCATCAGCAATTTTTTGATGTGTCCCTATGGACTACGCCACGTCTGTAACAAACATGGCAGCCTCTGACTAAGTTACGACCGGGCCCGTTTTTCTCCAGATAAATCAGCACTGAATGTGGCCAGTGACACTGCGGTCACTTTAGGGCAGAACTTTGTCCCAAGGCCTTCCTATACTCCCCCTTTAAAGGGCTTCAATCCTTTTTTATAAATGTTCTGTTTCCCCGCAGAGTGGCTCCTACTTGCTCTGACTCAGAGTTAATCACAACAGCTTGGAGAAGGCCCCAAATGCCGCTCAAACAACATGACAAATGAGGGGAAAAGAAAAAAGCAGCTTCTGACCTTCCACCGAAACATAAAGCTATTAGCCATCATCTGCCAAGACTTGGGGAGTAGGCCAACCTGGCCCCCGAAAAGCCAAAGAGGTCAAGTTCTCCACAGTGAACGGACCTCAGACTTCTGCTTAGTTCCATGTTAAGGGAATAAGGAGAGAATTTTCCAGCAAACTTTTAAGTGTCTATGTAATTTCTGAGATGTAGCCATTTTCTGCAGTTAGATTTTCAGGATATACCCAATGAAACCCAATAGCAGTCTGAGGATTTAATTGGAAAATTACCCTTCCTCAAGGGCAGGACCAGGTTGGAAAGGGTACAGCTAATGCCTCAGGTAAGGGTTTAAAATGGTGAAGAGGGGACTTTTATATTAAGGCCACAAACCCACCAGCACTGGCACCAGATGGACCAATGCTGAGCTCTAGCTCAGTATCAGGAATTTTAAAAAGAGCATGGGACAAGGATTTTAGGATCAGGACCATCATCACTTCCTAGCAGTGTTTAAAAGTTGGAACATTTTTTTATAAATACAAGTGACACAAAATTTTCTTCGGAGCAAACCAGGAGAAAGGGATGATATGCTGTCAGTTACTGTGCAGCAAGAAACTGCTTCTATCACCAGGCCAAACTAAAATGTACTATTTAAAGTTTCTTTTAATGTTTATTTGTTTTTGAGAGACAGAGCATAAGCAGGGGAGGGGCAGAGAGAGAGGGAGACACCAAATCCAAAGCAGGCTCCAGGCTCTGAGCTGTTAGCACAGAGCCCGATGTGGGGCTCGAATCCACAAACCACGAGATCACAACCTGAGCCAAAGTCAGATGCTTAACCAACTGTGCCACCAAGGCGCCCCTAAAATGTGCTATTTAAATTTCCTTTTGGTGACACGTTGTGGTTCTTACTGGCTTATCTATTCAGGGCTTCCTCATTCACCCAGGACCCATGTGAGCCCTGCCTCTCCGGGGGGAGGGCAGTGGACGGCTGCAAGGCTGCTGTTCAGATTAGGCACAAGATGGAAATTCAGGTCACACTTCATAAAAGAGGGCTTCTGAGAAATAGCAAACCTGCTTCCCACAGCTCACGGGTCCTTCAAACTCCATTTTAATTACCAGTGTTTCCAAGGAAAAGCCCTTTGTCTACTTGTCTCTCAAACAGGGAGTTCAGGTTTTCTTCCATTTGAAATTGCTTTATTGACTCGACTTGCAGCAATTCCCTTAGGTAGGGATCACCCGCAGATGCAATTCAGCTAAGGACTGGATTCGATTACTGCCAGGCAAACAACTTACTACCCACACAGATTCCGTCCCGGATGAAATCCCTATGTTATTGAATTGAATACTTCTCTACAAAGGGACACTGAAAAGACCCTCTCACCAAAAGGTGCACCTTGAGGCTGTGCGGTAGGAAGTATGGTTCACTGAGCCGTATGGACCGTGCATCGGAAAGCCTGTGAGGCAAATGGCAGCGGGCAAGCTCAGCACTCCTTGGCACTCCATTAGAACTGTCCTCCTGAGGGTTGATGGGGGGTGGGAGGGAGGGCAAGGTGGGTGATGGGTATTGAGGAGGGCACCTTTTGGGATGAGCACTAGGTGTTGTATGGAAACCAATTTGACAGTAAATTTCATATATTAAAAAAAAAAAAAAAAAAAAAAAAGAACTGTCCTCCTGAAAGGTGGATAATTTGTAATACGTACCGCTATGTAATAGGTCTTAAAAATAGTTGTACCTTCAGACCTATTTCATTTGTAGGAATTTGTACTGAGAACGTATAGTGACTGCAGAAAGCTCACTGATGTTCAAGGCAATAAGGTGGATAAAACAGAAGTAAACCAGTGTCCCATGGTAGGAACTGTTAAATGAATTAGGCAATCAAATAATCCACTGGTATCTTCAGGCATTCACAAAACACGGTAGAAAGTATATGATAACATGGTGGAATGATGTTGTAATGGGCAAAGTAAGTTATAAAATAGTTTGTGCCATAACAGAAAAACTTCAGGGTATAAAACATACGTGTTTGCACATAGAAACAAGATCCAAAGGGTGGATACCGAAGTGTTAATAGTATGTACTTAGGTGATTAAAGGGTAACTTTCATTCTCCTCTTCTGATATCTGAGTGTGTAAATTTTCAACAATAAACATTAATTACTTTTTTAATGATAAAAAATATCTGGTTAAAGTGAGGGTTGGAAAAGAACAGGAGATAATCTGCCCCCCTCCTTCATGTCATGGACAGGGAGGCTGTGGCTTAGGAAGCTGTCCTGGGAAAAAGGAGACTCTACCATAAAGAAGGGAGAAGAATTTCCTAAACCGCTATTCACATTAATGGTATCTCTAAATTAAATTCGTAATTAAATGAATTACGAACTGATCAAAATCACTTCCGAGTTATTATGAAATGAGAGCCCATCCAGAGGAGTAGTTCTTCAGGTTTTCTGGGTCACTGAGACGACACTGGAAATACCTGACGAAGCCCCCCATGCTGTTCACAGAAAAATGCACCTGAGCTCTAATAAACAGAAACTGTGCACATTGGTTCAGGGATTTGCAGAGACCCAAAAGCTGGTCCATGGATCGCTCACAACAATGTGTTTTACTCTGTGCATTGTGACATGAAATCACATGACATGACAGAAAAAGAGAGAACAGGGGCACCTGGGTAGCTCAGTCGGTTGAGCAACTGACTCTTAGTTTCGGCTCAGGTCATGATCTCATGCTTCGTGAAGACCCACATGAGGCTCTGTGCTGACAGTGCAGAGCCTGCTTGGGATTCTCTCTCTCTCTCTGACCCTCTCCTGTTTGTGAGTGTATGCGCGTGCTCTCTCTGTCTCAAATACTTAAAAAAAAAGAAAATGAGAGAATAAAAAAGAATAAAATAAAGAACAAAGAAGAATAATATAAAATAACAACATATATTTTGCATATATATGATGGGTCAGTAATATTTTATGAAATTTTTCTCTTACAAAATTATTGTTAATATCTGTATAAATCTAAAGAATATTTAGTTATATAAATTACTCATGTGGTATCATTCTCGATAGTGATATAAAATACAATTATCACCATGTGTTGGGGCTAAACAGCATGAAAATGATATCCTGGAAGCCTATCACCTATTATCCCAGGATAAAAAAAAAAAAAAATCCTACTCTAGAAAGGAAAATAGCATCAGGGTGATTTAACCAAGCATCTAACCACATTTTTTGGAAAAAATAAGGGAAAGAGTATAGTTTCTTAGATCTTTTTTTTTTTTTTAAACATGATCTATTACTGTTTAGGAAAAACAGGAGCTAAAAATTTGGGTCAGGGTCTGAGCAAGCAGTTTTGGACTGTAATGTGGTCTACATTCCATGAATACTTAAATGCTTTGTTTTAAATTAGGATTGATTTACTACATTCACCTCTTTACTACTTTGATTCTGTAAAAGCAAATCATATCCAACCACACATAAACTCCTTTTTTTCCTTTCGGGCATTCATTCATTCTGTCTCATTCATTCTCACCCCCCCCCCCCATTCCCCCACCTCACTCTGCCCCGCGTCTCTCTCAGAACAAAACAATGGACAGAAATGGAAAAATTCCACAGACTTGACTGAATCTGAGACACCCACACCAGCCACAAGGAGACAGATGTCTGCTTCGGACTGTCTCCAGCTCATGTCAAATGCCTGAATCAAATGGATCTTCCATCAGAATGGTGATTTATGTCCCATTAAGACAACTAAGCCAATCAGCTTTTCTTTGACACCTGTTTCAGCGGAGCCAGTGAATGGCCTTTAAATGCCCCTTGCCAATAGGACAGACACATAGCTCTTTAGTTTTATGTTAAGTGATTGTAACTCTTTTAGCTCTGGCTCAGAGAACTACAGAGAAAGGAGGAAATTGGTGCCAGGTGGGGGCCTCTGTTAGATCCCCTGCTTTTTTCCATTCTGTCTTGACTTCGGAGCTTCAGTGCCCGGGCCTTCGCCATCTGTGACGGGACGGCCCACGGAAACCAAAGCTGGGGCCAAGCTCACCTTCGGTGCTTTCAGCCCTTCTGTTCCCTTCCCTGGGAGGCCTCCAAAGAGTATTTGGGAGAGGGAACATCACCCTGAATGATATAAGTAAAGGAGGACTTGAAGCATCACTAGGAGACACAGTTCATTATTATCAGCTCGTCGTGTATAAAAAGCACTCTGCAACGTACCTAAAGTCACATTATGTAGGCTACCATCTGGCTCCAGCCTGGGAGTTTCAAAGCCATTTCCAAACAAAAGAAAGGAATTTTCAGGGAAGAAATTATCTAAGGTCAGTAAGAATGAGGCCCCAAATCAAATACAACTTGAGGCGATGGACCAAGGAGCTGATCCTGCGATCTTTTGTTTTTTTAATCGAGGCAAAATTCATGTAATACAAAATTAGCCATTTTAAAGCGTATAATTCCATGGCATTTAGTACAATGTTGTGCAATCACTGGCAACATCAAGTTCCAAAGTATCTGCATCTCCCCAAAAGAAAACCCTAGTCACTCCCTGTCATGGGATCAAAAGGAGATCTGACACTGTAAGGTCTGTCCACAAAAGGTCTAACTAAGCTGAGTGCAAAGATGTCAGGGCAGGGACTCCACCATGCTTCCCCATCATCACTGTATCCTCAGCCCCAGGACACCTCACTCCCAGGAGAGTTTCAGAAAATATTTGCTGAAGGAATGTTGAATGACTGGGAACCAAAATGAGTGGCAGATAACATGATTTCCTTTGAAACCAGTGAACCACTCATCCTCTCCTGCCCACCCCTGACACTGAAGCAGGCCATCAGTTCTGGAACCCAGAGATCTGGAGGGGGCTGACCCTCAGGTAAGTGTTAACAAAAACCAGATTTGAGAATGAGGTTAACTGAGCACTTCCTAAGTGACAGAAGCTTTACATTATCCCACTAACCCCTGATGTGGACACCGTGAAGTTTAAGGAGGCAACTTGTATGAGGTCATCAGCTGGTAAGTGACAGAGTCTCGGCTGGGACCTGAGCAGGACAGCCCAAAGCCATTGTCTTTCTTTTTTTTTTTAAGTTTATTTATTTACATTGAGAGAAAGAGAGAGAGAGAGAGAGAGAGAGAGAGAGAGAGAGAGACAGATCCTGCAGGAGTGCACAAGCAGGGGAGGGGCAGAGAGAGAGGGTGGAGCCGTCAGTGTGGAGCCCAATGCAGGACTCGAACTCATGAACTGTGAGATGATGACCTGAGCCAAAATCAAAAGTCAGACACTTAACCAACTAAGCCACCCAGGGCCCCCTATTAGCATCTGATTATTTAGTCTTATCAAGCACCCTCTGAATTAGATGTAGCTACATGAAACACACTTTCAGACACATGAGGATTCAAAGAAAGAGGAAATGGACTTCTAGGGATGCCAAGAACAATCTGGAATCGTTTTCACTACCACAGAGCAAGTGTGACAGGAAATAGCTCTGTGACTACACTTCAAACTGAATTTTCACCTACAATCTGTCATGGCCTGGGCAGCAGAGATTCCACGGCATGCTGAGGAAAGGCCAAGGTTATAATACTGGACATCCTCTTCTTGGTTTATAATCTCCAATTATTTGAGAAGATTTTAAGCATCAGTTTTTTTTTTTTTTTTTTTTTTTTAGTTTAAGCATAGTACTACTCTTCATAATGATTTTTAACTACACACAGGATGAGAAATTCCTCAAGTAAAAAAAAAATCAATTCAATAAATAACAGAATCTAATGGAAAAAATGGGATTTGCTTTGCTTGTCTGTTATGATTCAAGAAAAAAGAAAAAAAAATGTAGCATTGTAAAAAAAAAAAAAAATCTGCTCCTGTACTATGAGCCTTGCAGGAATCCATGTGTTCCAGTGAAAGCACCAGGGAGCATAAAGTCACAAATCTCTCAAGTGCCCAGGCTACTGTCTACCTCAGGTACATGAAATCCTAATGAAGAGAAAAGTTAAAAGATGAACTTTAACAGCCAGTAGCTGTCCAGGTCTATGAACTGTTCTCTGTCCATCTATTTTTCTGTATGTCCATTCATCCAACTATCCATCCATCCATCATCTGCTATGTTGCTAACATAAAACATTCAAGACTGTGGACCAAACAACTGCCCAGCCAGGTATCTTTGGCCCTCCTGTTGAAGACTGAACTTCTGTCATCTATAGGAATAAAACCAAAGTTGACCGCCATGTGTCAATATGAAGCAGAAGTTATAGGCTCGGTGTGCCCTGGGCCAGCGGTGCTTTGGCCATGCAAGCCTGGGATGAGAAGCCAACACAACAGAACAGTTTAGAGTGTGGGTTCTGGGGTTTGTTCAAAGCCCAGCCTCCTCTCTTACCAGCTTTGTGCTCCTAAGTGAGTTACCTGACCTCTCTGCTCCTCCCATTGTTCTGCTGTGAAACAAGGTGACATTAATATCAACCCAACCCCAGAACAGGATTAACTAAATCAAATGTGTAAGGTGTTTAAATAGTACCTGGCACCTTCTGAGCACTTAGTAGTGTTACTACTCTGCCTCCTGCAGATCATTTCTAGCTGGTTCTTTAGTAGCAGTTAAATTAGTGTGGACTAATGAGTGCTATTCTAATAAATAATAATCACACGGTGCTATCTCCTCCACATTATTTTCCCCAAGTGCCATTAGAAGGGATGGAGTAAGTCTTTAGAAACATACCACAATTCATCTTTTTTTCATAATTCACCTATAGCTTTGTAGTTCTCTGTTCATCTCACCGCAGGGCTTTAAATGACAGAACTTCTAACGTTCCCCAAACTGATCGGCAGATAATGTAATGCAGTTAAAAAGCCAGTTTAAAAAGAGAAAGTCTTTTATTCAAAGAAAAAATTTCCTTGAGTTGAACCACTTCACTCACCTCAAAGAGAAAAGCATATTTTTATAACATGCCGGCCTATTTTAGCAGACAGGATGAAATAAAATAAAGGAATTTATCCAGTCTGAATCTATCATCAGGGGGAAAAGAAGAAATATTATCTCTCTCATTTAAATTCATTTGTGATATATTTTTGTAGCAAGAGGTATAAATAATGCATGATGGCATTTCGGAATCTCAGATTAATGCTCCAGTGTGCTCTATTACCTTCCACTCTGTAGGCACAATGCGTGTGACCCTGCGGTGAGCACAGTGAGTGTGGCTGGGGTGGGGGATGGTGGGAGGAGCTGTTTTCCAGGGGGAAAGGGGAAGGGAACAGCCTCCCCCAGGGCCTGCCTGCATCTGAGTGTACTTCCTTCCTCCCTACCTACGACTTTCCCAGGAGGGGCTCCCTCAGTGAGCTGCTGATAACTGGTTGTGATCCCCCTGTGCCTTCCCTGGGAGAGGATGGCTTGGCCCACCCCCTGAAAGTGGCCATCTTGCCCACTGCCCAGGAAAGGGAGAACAGAAGAGGGAGTGGCCCAAGGCTGGCTTGCCTACTGGAAAGGGAAAATGATCTTCCTCCCCAGCTCCTTTTTCCTGGAAAAGACTTACACAGTGCACAAATTGTGATCTTGCTCTCATGTTAACATGTGCTCCCTTATTTCACATATATTTAAAGAAACACGAAAGCTGGAGACATTTTCCCTCAAAATCATACCACCCTGCTAGTCCCTAGAAATAAAAAGAGGAAAACGCTTAGAAATGCGTTTTGTTGCTAAGCACTACCAGTCATGTTTTACAGCCCACGTGTGTGTGTGTGTGTGTGTGTGTGTGTCCGTGTGTGTCTGTGTGGTGAAAACTGGCAAAGTACGGCACAGAGAAACAACTAAAAACAAATTATTTTCTTATCTTCCCTCAAAAGTTAAATAAAGGTTAACAGGTCCATCTTGGTGTATGACCATGACCTAAAGAAGCATCCAGTCCAAAGTTGTTCAGATAATAGTCTCCTATGGAAGAGCGTGAAAAATTGCAGATAGAAAGAAAGGAATCAGAGAAAGTATTCTCCTTGTCTGGGATTTGGAGGAAAAAACAATTCAGACTTGGTGGATCTCTACTTGATCCAGCAAAGCCTTGATTCATTTAGTTAAACAGGTTTTATTGACCTTGGCTAAATAGTGTAATGAAAATATCACTAAAAATAGTGCAGTAAAGTATTAAAACATGACAAATGCTCAAAAACGTCTAGAGAACATTTAAATTTATACAACCGCTTGCTGGTCACCTGCGAGGTGCTGGACACAACACTATATACACTGTGGGGGGGTTAATACTAGGCACTGTGGTGGGGGGGTAGGGTGGGGGTCGGGTTGCAGGCTGCATCCTGCAAGTGGGGAAGGAGACTTGCCTTGAATGCAAGGCACACACTGTGAGACACAAAGCTGAAAGTGTCCATGTAGATATGTGGACTCGAAATGTTTCTAGCCTGAGAGATCACAAAAGCTTTCTTTAAAAAGGTGGCATTCCAAATCCACCCTCCATTAAAAGTAGGGTTTCAATCGACCCAGACAGGGGAAGGGACGGCATGCATTACAAGAGTGAATGGTCTTGATTGCCTCTGTTTAAGACCCTTCATGGCACCCAGGGGATGAATTCAAAAGCCTGAGTCAGGCCTCCGTTTTAAACGATCTCCCACCCCTCATCTCCTACTGTTCCCCATTTCCCACCTGGGGAGACAGGACCCACAGTTCCCCAGGTGCCTGCTCTCCATTTCCCTTCCTTAGGCTTCTGTGTACACACCACTCCTCCTCTCGCCCTGGCTGCTCCAGGCCCAGTCGTCCTTTAATGCTGACACTCACTTTCTTCAGGGCTAGCGTGCTCAGATCCCAATAGAGCTGACTCTACACTCCTGGGGCCACATCTCCTGGTTTACAGAGCAGCCTCGACTTTGTCGAGGCAGAAAATGAAACGGGATTCTGTTTTCCAATCGCTGCCTTCAAATCCCCCTTCCCGTGCCCTAGCCACATGTGCTATAGATTCCAGAACTTTCCAGGCACTTCCAGTAATTAGTCAGTCCATTCACATAAAACTCTATTTTCAAAGCTCTTCACTTTCCCTCCTTCAGGAAAAGATGGAATGGGGGCATTGTCCTAGGACTGTGGTCACTGGGGTGGAGGGTTGGCAGAGGATGGAAAGTGAGAGGACCGCACTAAGGAACCTCTTTTCCTTTCCTCTCTGATGCCAGGGTGAGGAAAGGGAAAACCAAAATACAGAGGGATTTGGAAAACCAAAACACAGAAGCAGGCATGGTCATAACTGACTATCACTGGTAGTGAGTAGGTAGGTGGTTCTGATCAGGTTCTCTCGGTCTCTACCTGCTGGTGACTTCCAACTATGTGATGATTCCTGGAATGGGGTTTAGCTTCTCCCACAGTCCCTGTAACTGAGAACCCCTTGAAAAGAGGCAGCCTTATCTCTACAATCATACCCTCTCTTGACCTACACTCATACCCCTCCAGCATCTTCTCGAGCCACATATCCATACTTCCTGTGCTTGTTCTGCTCCATCTTCCTTTATATAGAGTCCAAGGAGCCAGGAAGACTGCTCCTGCACCCTCCCAAGACTGAGGGAACCAAGGAGGAGATTCCAACCTTCATTTGCTTTCCAGGCACTTAATGGACAACGCTTCCCCGCCCTGCCAGGGCAGGGATCTCTAAAAGCTTCCCACATTCAATAATCTCCAGGAGAGCAGTAGCACTGGTAATGCTGTTCAGGTGGGCTCTCACATTTAGGAGCCACAGGTCACACTGTGCAAAAACCCCTGATGGTCTTCCATTCCACCATGGTCCACTATGCTCCACTGGCCACACCAGGGAGGGCTCACATGTCCAGAAGCTCAGCACACATCTACTCAGGCACAGAACCCCATTCTCCCCTTTTGCAAGCAGAAGACCAATTCTCCCACAGCCCTCACCATGCTGCACTTGGCCTGGGGCAGAGGGGAACAGCACCAGAAACTATGTATTCCCAAGGTCAACAGCACCAAGAACCCTACATTCCTCCCTGGAGCGTTGCTGATCTATCACAGCAGGGCTGTTAGTAAGCTTTGGGGAAGAGCTCTGGTCCCAACTGTTAGTACCTCCACTTTGGAAGGTGGGGTCCTCACCTTTGTTCCTTAGCCATAATTCCAGGAAAACAGTAAGAACATTAAAAATTAAAAAGGGCCACTCAGCTCCCTGTTACACCCTATTACAGAATCTATCATAGTGTGTCTCACTTTCCTGCTTCCGCATCTGTGGTCCCTCCTGGACTGAATTCCCTGAGGGCAGGACCGTGTAATATCATGTCAGCTCAGTCCTTGCAATCAATAACGTAATCAATATGTGATGAGCTGGAAATCAACAGCTGGAAAATAAAGTAGAAAAGAAGGTTGTCCCAGATCAGAGAAGGCTTTAAATGTCTAAACAACAAATTGAGAATGCAGATGAGGAAGAAGAGGGTGGAAATAACTGGCATTTACTGAGCACTTAACTATGGGTCAAGCATGGTTCTAAGTGCCTTACACATGGTGTGAATCAATGACGAAGGGTCCAGGAAGATTCTAGAGCAAGAAAGGAGTCCGGTTAGAATTATGTTTAGTGAAGACTGTCGGAAGGCAGACACATGCTTCCCAGACCAGCCGGGAGGCAGGCCTCCCAAGGGCACAGAGCAATCCAGGCAGAGCCTGAGAAGGGACTGCCAGAGTTCAGAGACTGGAGGACGTGCCCAGTGAGTCTGGGCGCCATTTTAGCAGAGAGGCCATGGAAGCGGAAGGAGGTGCTGCTGTCCTTCTGAGACGCGTGGGGAAGAAAGGAAGGAGGAGGAACAGAATGGAGGGCAGTCTTCTCTGCTCTCCTCAGGCCTAAGCAAACCTCACGATGTGTAAGGGCTCAAGTAAAAGGTCTGCTGGAGGAAAGCAGATTGAAAGCGCCAGAGGCAGAGGCTTCACTGATGAAACAGGGCCCCGGAGGACGCTACAGGAGGTGGGAACAAGTACAAGTGCAAGATGCTGCTTCTAAGAGATAATTTCTTTTTCCTTGAAATTAGAAAGAAGAGGAAAGTGGATTAAGAGCAAAGGGGACATTTGGGGGTGGCGAGGGAAGAGCTGAGGGTGCATTTCTTTCTCGGTTGTGAGGAAAAGGGACAGAGGTATGAGCCACACATTATCAGGAGACGGCGGGGCCTCAGTCTGTCACCAGCTGACCGGCTCCAGAGGGGTGACGTTGCTGTTACTGTCATTTTAAGTGGGAGAGAACAAACCTTAAAATGTTTTTTCCCCACAAGACACAACAAAATGGCATTAACAAGAAGAGACTCTAAGATGTTTATACCTGTCTCTTTACTTTTTCCCATTTCATCCTGATGAGCAGGTCTACAATTGGCTCATTTAAAGTAGTCACAACAGATCTGAAGTGTCTTTGTCCACTACCCAACCCAATGGGAAACTCACTGCACAGCCACTACTCCCACCTTCCCAGAAGGTACCAGCACAGGCCCTGACACTGAGACACAGAGAGAAACATCTCCTTCCACCACTCCTGAGGGGAGAGGAGTTTCTGAGAAACTCTTTGCACATAATCACCGTAACACACATAAAGGCACACCCAGGCTAATGACACACTCGCATCGAACTTGGGGATGAAAAAATAAGACAGTATAATCCTGCATCCCTCTCTATTTTTCGTGACGCATTAAGCCATGTTTTATAAAAGATTTTAAGGGAACATCCCATGGGCGACTGAAATCTATCTCACCGTATATTTTGTACCAGTGTTATTTCCTTGCAGCTGAAAACAGTTTAATTTAAAGCAAATCTATGGAAACTATTTCGTGCCATTTCCTTAAACATTTAAATTAAAGTCACAAGTTTCTATATTGATTTTTGTGACATTAGGCAAAATCATAATTCAAAAAGAAAGAAAAGGGTCTTACCTGTTTCAACACAATAATGCAAGTAGGAATGCCACAGCCAACCAGTCCAGAAATGTTATTCCAGCCAGATGGGAGTGGGGGAGGGGGAGAGAGAAAAGCTGTGATCAATAGCAATATAAACACATTGCATTTTCTAAACAAACAAACAAATCCTAACAAAGTAAGCATCACTAGTTTTGTAAAAAGATGCAGTAAATGGCAGAACCCATCATTTTGCTGTGTTTGTGAGTTTCTCAATACAGATGGGATTACCTATCCAACGTAGAAACAATGATTCCAAACAGAAATTATTTTTATTTCCATGGAAGAGCAATTTGTTTTAAACTTTAGAACTGGAACGGACAAACTACAGTCCACAAGCCAAACTGGCCCACCACTTGTTTTTTATACATAAAGTTTTATTGGGAAATGGCCACACCCATTTGTTTATGTAGGATCTGTGGATGCTTTGGTGCTACAATGGTAGAGCTGAATAGTTGCTACAGAGTATGTATGACCCTCAAGGCCTAAATGTTCACTATCTGGTCCATTACAGAAAAAGTTTGCTGACTCCTGGTGAAGAGTAACGATAAAATTATTCCTTTACCTTTTTGCTTCTCAGACAATCCCATCCCAATCAATCTAGACATGTACTAACATGGTAGCCACTTGCCATGTGTGACCACCACATACTTCTAAAGCAGCTAGTCAGAACTGCTGTGTAAAAATACACACCAGATTTCAAAGGCTCAGTAACAACAACAAAAGCAAAAAATGTCATTAATAATTTTTAGAATACTGATCACATATTGCAATAATAGTACTTGTGATATACTGGGTTAAATAAAATATATCATTCAAATTACTTTCTGCCATTCTTTTCATCTTTTTAATGTGGCTACTAGAAAAATTTTAAAGAGCATACACTTTATTTCTATTGGGCAATAGTGGCTTAGAGTCTAGGCCCTAAACAAATAATCTTCTGGGAATTAGGTCTTTCTAGGATTTGACCCTAAAAGAACAAATTCAACGTACAGCAGTGGCTAAGCTATACTCTCCTAGGACCTAGTAGCAAATGATAGATAATTGGTCTGCTTTTCGGTTTGCTTAGTAACTGAATTGTACAACTTGCCGGGAAAATCTGGTCCTTAAGACAGTGAAGAAATGAGGGAAAATGTTCAATTATTGGCTACATACTGACACAGTGCAAGTTGCTGGATCAAACTGTCTGGGCACAGTATATTTTGGTGAAGGTCAATTACTTGTTTCACCTTCTCTAATTACATAGATAAGAACAATGCAAGCTCTCACTTCCAGCTAATTCACTGCAGCATATAAATAAACAAGTTAAGTGGAGGTGAGAGGGAAGAGCAGAAAAAACTTGGTCAAAAAAAGTCAAGTTCACATTAGCCCATATGTGCCAAATGCAGAGAAAATTTGAACAATGCAAACTACCTTACAGAATTCATTAACAATCATGGCAACTTCACATGTATTCTGCTCAACGGGTACCTCACTTAACACCCAAAGGCTCATAGATATGGAATATACATATATATTTTTTAATCAGCGAGTTTGCCCTTTGGTTAGGCATATTATTTCTATGTAAGTCTTTGTAGTATAATTAGACAATCTGATGAACATTTACATAGCCAATTTAGATGCTTGCAGCCCTGGGGATGATTGGTCACCTCCTCACATCTTCAGTATTTGTGAAATGTAACACCACTTCCCAAGACGTACACACCCATTTCTCCCAAGGCCACACAGAGCCCACCACCTAAGGTGTGACTGTGAAGGCAACAGGCTTATTTTCACCCCTTGGGGAAGCAGTACCATAAGGCAAGCACTGAGCAAACACCATGGCGCAAGAAAAGGTGGGAAGCAAAGCATTTACCACCACCAGCCCCACTGGCACCTCTATGACATTATTAAAAATTGAGCCAACATATAAGAGACTCTTGAAAACTGAGAACAAACTGAGGATTGATGAGGGGTGGGAGGGACGGAGAGTGGGTGATGGGTATTGAGGAGGGCACCTGTTGGGACGAGCACTGGGTGTTGTATGGAAACCAATTTGACAATAAATTTCATACTTAAAAAAAATTAAGCTATTTTTGGGGCCTGTGTGGCTCAGAGGGTTGAGCAGCTGACATCGGCTCAGGTCATGATCTCAGGATTTCTGAGTTCAAGCCCTACACTGGGCTCATAGCTGTCAGTGCCCAGCCCACTTCTGATCGCCTGTCCCTCTCTCTCTGTTCCTCACCTGCTCGTGCTCTCTCTCTCAAATAAATGAACATAAAAAATAATTAAGCTACTTTCAACTCAATGGAGACCAAATCCCAAAGTTCTTCAGAAGACAAACTGATGTCCAGTGCTCCGATACGCTGACCTGACCTTTCCCTGACACTGTCTGTCACCTTTCAACTATCCAATCACCAAACTGCAACCCACCCCATGCCAGGCCCGTCCACTTTGCCAATGGTGAAGGATCCGGGGTGAACAAGACGCAGTTCTCCCTTGCTCTAGAGATGCTTAGAATGAGAAGGGAGATAAGACAAGGACAAAGAGAAGTCCGATGCAGGGTGGAGCAGAGAAGCAAAGTGCTAGCAGCGGTCACAGATGGGAAAGTCCCTGCCTTTTCAACTGGAGAAGAAGCCGGCAACTTTTAATGGAAAGGATGGAGTGAGATAAAAGGTGATCAAAGGATTCCCCGTAGAGGGAATCACCTAAAAAGGCAAGGAGGCGAGACAGCAGTGGGCGTGCTGAAAGAATGGTAAGCAGCACGTGTTGGCTGGAACATCGATTCCGGGGTTAGTGACAGATAATTCAAATAGCGTGTTGGAACTGGGTCATGGAGAGTGTGTCAACGCTGCACAGAGAGGCCTGGACTTCATCAGGCAGGCTGAGGAGAATCACTGGAGAGAAGATACAGAATGACAAGAGTCAAGAGCCTGGACTGGGCGGCAGGAAGCCCAGGGATGTGGGGGAGGGGGTGAATCTCGTTTCCTGGGGCCATGTTGTGATTCCTTTTTTTTTCCTTGGAGGCAGGCAGGACCAGACAATGTCTCAAATTCCCACATGCTCTAAGAAGAAGTCTGTGTCCAGGAGGACAGTTATTTTTTAGGAAGACCAATCTGGCATCAGTAGAGCCTCAGGCTGGAGCCTGGGGACCAGGGAGGAGGCTACAGTGACACTACAAGTGGTATGTGCAGTGAGAAAGTCAGTGCATGTGTTTGAGGCTGAACGACAGGGCCGCACCGAAAGATTTGAAGCACTGAGGAAAGAAAATTCTAGAGGACTTATTTAATGTATTGGTAGAACAGAAGGGAAGGAATCAGAGATGATTTTAAGGTTTGCGGTCTGGGTAATCGAGAGAACAGACACTCGTTAACGAGCCCCTTGTATGTGGGCACTGTGCCAGGCAAGAGTCTCAGGGATGAGTAAGACAGGGTCCCTGTACCAGGACGTCCCGCACCTGTACCGGTGTGAGGCTGCTGCTGCTTTGCATTTTGATTTTGTTGTCATATTACCATTTGTGGGGAGCGCTGGGGGAGACGGTGACGATTTCAGCCCTGGACTGGTACCTCAGAGTCCAGCAGTAAAAGGACAAAGAGATCTGAGCTCACAAACCCAGCTGGCTTGTTTTCTCCACGTGCCATGCCGAGCAACTTCTAGAGACTTCCTGAGCTTCAACTACCTCATCTGCAAGAGGATAACCTCCCTAAATTAGGAAGAGGGTCAAATAAATTTATATACAGAGGAGTGCTCTGCGAATCTGGAAATGCTTTACAGGTATTATTTGATGGGGTTATTCATTCTGAGGTGCTGATGTGGCTACCAGGTGCCCGATAAACTACAGATATGTAGACTGGAAGAGGCATCCAGATGAATGGAAGTTTGGAAATCAGATCAATTAAGACTGTAGTTAAAGTCGTGAGGACAGATGTAAGGGTTGAGGGAATGGGGTAGGCAAGAAGCTGATGGAATAACCTCCATGAGTGCCCACATCTGCCAAATGGGGCAAGAAACGAGTCAAGAGCAAACGGGACGTGTGCTAACGTGGGCATTAGAAAAGACATGAGGCTTGGAAACCCAGCTATGAGTCCAGACTCTCTTACTTATAATTACCTGGCTTTGGGCAAATTATGTAAGCCTATAGTTTTTTTAAACTTCGATGCAGGTACCCCAGGGACATGAGAGGCATGCAGAAAGGTACAGAAATCTTAGCCTACCTGTATAGTGTCAAGCCCCTCCAGAGATGTGAGGCAGGGAGTAGGGAAAGGGGGTTAGCAAGGTAAGATGAGAACAAGCATGGTGAGGATTGTAATAAAATGTAGGGTGCCCTCAGGAATGTGGGGCTTCCAGAAGGAAAAGTTGATCAGAAGTTCCAAATCATGTGGGCCATGTAGGACGACAACAGCTGGAGGATTGAGGGATTCAGAAGTCACAGGTGACTTTGGAGAGGTGAGGTCTACAAAGTAGGGGGGCAGAGGCGGGTGGCAACGGACGGAGAGAGCACGGTGGGGAGCGCAGAGGTATCCGAGGAAGGGGGTGGAAGACGGCAGAATGAAGCAGAAGAGCTGACATCGGTTCAGGACACAGAACGGGGTGGGGTGGGAGGCGGAAATTCAGGGTTTCTGGAGCCCAGGGATGGGGCCAGAAAAGCAAGAGAGAAGGAAAAGCTGATCAGTTACTGAGGAGTAACTGCAGAGTTTAGTTGCAAAAAGGAAGAGGGTGATTCTTCCGTTGTGACTGGGGGCAGCAGGGTTAAGGACATGAGAAGCGTGAAGTAGGAAAATTAAAATCAAGTAGCAGTTCATGTAAGACGGATTAAAACTTCCTCACGAGTGGTGAGGTCCTTTGCTAAGAACACTGGGGCTGGGGTGCAGGGCTGGGAGCCTGCGTGTGTGCAAATGGTCTGGAAGAGCCCCAGCCAGTGGGGACCCAGACAGGGAGCCAAGGAGGTATGGGTGCCAAGGACTCCCTGAGAACTGGCTTCAAATCGGGGGCTCGGCCCAGGCAGAGAGGTGACTGGGTCACACTGAGAAGCGGATGACAAAGCTGGCTCTGAAAGGCACCTGGACTTTTCAGGTACTGGTGTTGTGTTCTAAAGGACAGGTGATGTATACTCAGGGCTCCCAGGTCACAGCTTGCTCCAGAGGGAGGAGGAGACACTCTTCACTCCTTCTTGCTACTCCTCTGGCTTGGAAATATGATGGGGGAAATAAAACTAAGGACGAGATCACAGTAATCATTAAAAAAAAAAAACAGCAGGATACAAATTATTTAGTATTACTAATTATTTAGACCAAATGTACTTTATAAATGCAAATATAGGGGACAGGAGCAACTGTTAAATCCAGATGAAGAAAATACACCAATGCACTTCTCATCCAGCTCCCATACATGAATTTACCAAGTAATTAGGCTCTTTCCTCTTAGAATATCAGGGCCTTCAAAAAAATTTTTTTAACATCATGTTCTTAAAATAGAGCAATACATTTCCTTACTGGGCTGAGCGTAATTTAATCTCTTCTTGGTGTCTTGGGGTCATCATTAAAGAATCTGTCACTAGCTGGATTGTATAATATGATAATGCCTTTAGGGGTGCTGAGGTATGCAGAGTACTTGTCCATTCAATAAAGACCCTAGACCTTGGTGTTGTTATAGTTAGTGATTCTGCAGTCTCCTTCTCAATGGCCTCTTCTCAGGGTGAGAGATGTCTTACAATGTATTATCTCCCTCAAAGTGAAAGAACAAGGAGTTCTAGGGAAAAACATATAATCAAATTGATTAAGCCAGGAACTGCTGTTTTCACAGAATTACAGCAAAGCAGACTCTCATTGAAAGGTCTAGGGTATTTCCATACATTCCCTACAAAGCAAAGTACATGGCTTTTGTCACCATTGTTTTACTCAGTGTTTAGATATTCCACTGGGTCCATTTTCTTGTCTATACACATTGAGAAAAGGAGGTGTTAAAAGTCTGACCCTCAGGTAAATGTAAGTATTCGCTGTAGTGCCTTCTCCATATAAATATTCTGGAGAGTCTTGGTTCAGGCTTATTTAACAGGGTCTTCTTAACATAGACTCAAGAGCATTTTATTATAACACTAGGATATTTCCCATGTGTTCCTAAATGTCTAAGGGCATGGAAACCATTTTTTCAGCCCTGGGTTTCTCATCATAAATGGTACCACAACAACCAACATCTTTAGGCTTCTGGGTTTGGCAAATCATGCTGACGCTTTCCAATAATGAATCCCTTATTTAATATTTATGAACGACAAGCTATTTGTGAATCCCTAAAGCTGCTGATGACTAGGGAGGGGTGATATTAAAACAATGTTTCATCTTCATCTTCTGTCCCATCCTACACCATGAAATGTTAACAGACTGGAGCTGTCACTCAAACACACATCTTCTGGGTCTACAGAAACCAGGGCCATTAAAAAGAAGAAAACCAAGAAGAGGAAGAAAAGAAATAACCACAAACCTCACAGCCAATTCATACGTACAAATAAACAGTCTTACTTTTGGAATGGGACTTGATATTTACACATTGATAAGATAAAAAAGTAGCTTCCTTTCTTAATAAAGGAACGAGTCATGGGAAGTATCAAGGCTCACCTCAACTCATCCATTAGTGTGTTTATGTCCTGAACATCTAGGCTACAACGAGGTCTTTAGGGTTTCCTTTGAAATCAATCACCCACACCCACAGCCCCTCCAAGGGTAGGTGAAAGTGAAGGGGGGGGGGAAATGTCCATTCTGTTTCTAGGAAAAACCCCTGACAGACAGGAGTTCCTCTGCCCAGACACTAATAAACCACCTAAGCGTTACTGGACAGACAGCAAAAGAAAATGACCCCCAGGACATGTGGGTGAATTAAGGTAGAGCCTAATTACCATGACTGGATTTGAGGTTAATTTCCTTTTTCTGTCAATAGCACCATATAAAAGACATCTCATCAATCACATGAATTAGCATAGCCCTGAGGCCCAAGCCTCAAAGAAACTAGGCCAAATCTAAAAGAGATCAGAATAAACTGCAAGTCAGAACTTGAACAAAAGCAAATTATTACGCACGCCAATTTTTTCCTCTCTTATCCATGCTCAGTGGTATCAAGATGAATATGTTCAGAACAAGAGTAAAACCAGGACCAAAGTAGGAATGTGTTAGGGGCAAGGTAGGCAAGAACAGTCAAATGTCTCAGTCACTTCTTCAGTACCTACCAGGAGCACTTTATAATGCTGTGAACACAGTGGATATTCAACAGACACGAACTATTAAGGACAAGGAGGGGCAAGAAAGTGCTTTTTATAATGGTGAAACCCCAAATTAACAATAATGAAAATAAGAATCCACAGTGTGTTCCTAATTATATTTTAGGGGCAAGCTGAACACAAGCCCATTTCTCCATCCCCTCCATCAGCGGTCTGAGGATCAGAAGGTGTGGTGGGAGATGTTAAAGAATATAGGTATTCATGGTGGAAGACAGGAAACTATAAATATCAGATAGATAACGTTACTTAAACATCGTGACGCACGTCTGGGTAAGGACATATGGCATCTTACGTAGTTAACATCTTATACATTTAAAAACTAAAATTTCAAAACGTTAATATGCACAAGCCAAAGTGGGGGGGGGGCACTCTCAGAGCGCACACATCCCCAAGATGGGTAAGGGAGCTGGGAAAACACATCTCTCCATAAAGACAGTTCCTGAGAGAAGAAGCCATCCACAGCTGTCTGGCTGTTTGCCTTATAATTCATGGGAGCTTGTGGTTCTTAGAGAATAACCAGTGTTCTCTTTGCGGAGTAGAGGGGGAAAAAATCTGTTTCCCCTTCTGCTGAAGGGAAAATTAAACGAAGCCGGTACCTAAATTAGGAATGAAAGCAAAAGGGAGAAACATCTGAATGTGCATCCGGATTCTCTAGCCTGCCTCATTCTGCCTCCACACTTGCGCATCACCGCAGTGAGGGCCCTCCCGATCTCACCCCCATCTGGACATTTCCTGCTCTATTTCCAAAACAACTACTACTCCTTCTACTACCACTACCACGCAGAGTAAGGTAGGAATCTGCTCGACTCTCCTCCCAAAGCAGGTCTGATAATATTACCGATCACACAGGAAACAGGTTACTTCAGATCGGCATTTCATCCCAAAGCTGCAATTACAGGTCCTCATTCTGAAGCCAGAAGCAGCGATGTGTCTGAATTCCAGGGAGATGATTGAATGGAAATGTTCACATCTGATCACCTCTCACATACAAATTACTGTGTATGCCAATCTGGCAATTACCTCAAAAGTAATAGTAAAAGCCATGCAATCAAATTCGTTATTATGGTTGCCTTCAATTATGGGAGGCAAGAACCTGAGCGCAGAAAATTTACTGAGGGGGAAAAGTGAGTCTCTGTATCTATTTTAATTTTAAATCAAGTCATTTCATTTGGAAAACTCTTTTAATTTTGGAAAAGACTGTTGAAATGCCCGGCTGAGTAGAAGAAAATAATCAGCTCATTTTCCCTGGCATTACAAGGAAACTTTTACTGCACAGAAAACAAAACCTCAACTTCCACGCTTCTTCAATTGAATTCCAACAGAGAGAGGCTCTGAGTCCTAATGCTTCTTAGAGGGACACAGAAAAATGGCTTATAAGAATGGCATAAAAATATGGTTATATCCTCCCATACAATGTATGACAGAGAAAATGCCATCTGCTCACTAAACCCTACTGTTTTCTGCCTGGCATGTAAGAATATGGTTGGCTCTTGAACAACATGGGTTTGAACTGCATAAATCCACTTATATGTGGATTTTTTTGATAAATAGTGCAGAGTACCATAAATACATTTTGTCTTCCTTATGATTTTCTGAACACTTCCTTTTCTCTCGCTTACTCTATTGTGAGAATACAGGATATGATATACACAACATTCAAAATATGTGTTAATGGGGCGCCTCGATGTCTCAGTCGATTGAGCGTCTGACTTTGGCTCAGGTCATGATCTCAATGTTTGTGTGTTTGAGCCCCGCATAAGACTCTGTACTGACAGCTTGGAGCCTGGAGCCTGCCTCGGATTCTGTGCCTCCCTCCTTCTCTCTTTGCCCCTCCCCCATTTGTTCTCTCTTTCTCTCTCTCTCTCTCTCTCTCAAAAGTAAACATTAAAAAAATTAAAAACAAAAAAACCCAAAATGCATGTTAATGGACTGTTTACATTGTCGGTAAGGCTTTCTTCCGGTCAACAGTAGACTATTAGTAACTTAAGTTTTGGAGGAGCCTAAAGTTATACTTGGATTTGTGACTGCATGGGGGGTTGGCGCTCCTCACCCCCGTCTTGTTCAAGGTACAACTGTATTTCCCAGCATCCCCTGTGGTTCAATGGGGCCAGTGTAATGTGGATGAAAGTGAGGCCTTGTCCCCAAAACTTCCCAAATGGTCCTCTACGCTCCCCCTCCGTCCTGTAGGTCATTTGACAGGATGCAAGGGGTTCTGGGAAGAGCCAGAGGACAAAGGAGCTTGAATCCTTGAAGGACTGTGAGGAACAGAGTCCATCCCACCCCTCACCCCCCGCTGACCTGTATTGAGTCCCTATGATCTCCTTGTGTGGAAGAGGTTGTTACCATAGATGGCATATCCCAACTGAGCAAGCGCAAAATACACAGGAATCAGTTCTACCATCTGTCTCTTGGGTGGAAGTCAGGAAATTCACTCAGTGTAAGCTTCGATTGTCAACATATGAAGAAAAGACAGATAAGGTCAGTCCTTATTATTCACACATTCCAAATTCACCAATTTGCCTACTCGGTAAGATTCATCTGTAACTCCAAATCAATGCTTGTGGCACCTTCGCAGTCAATCAAGGACATGTGCAGGGCATCAAAGGAAACACACGTTCCCAGCTGATGTCAAACAAGGCCACGCTGGGCCTTCTTGTTTCAGCTCTCCCTACTGTAAACAAGTGTCCTTTTCATGGTCCGTTTGGTGCTATGGTTTGCTTCATGTTTTTGTTCTTTTTGGTGGTGGTTCTGCTGCCGAAAATGGCCCCCGAGACAGTGCTGTGGTGCTGGCTAGTGTTCCTAAGCATGAGAAGGCCCTAATGGGCCTGAAAGAGAAAATACACGTGTTAGATAAGCGTCCCTCAGTCATGAATTAGTCATGCTGCTGGCTGTGAGTTCAATGTGAATGAATCGACACTATGCATAAAATAATGTCTTTAAACAGAAACACACATAAAACAAGGTTACGTCTTAATCAGTTGGAAAAAATATTGTGACCAGAGGGGCACCGGGGTGGCTCAGTTGGTTAGGCCTCCAACTCTAGATTTTGGCTCAGTTCATTATGATCTCATGATTCATGAGATCAAGCCCCACATCGGGCTCTGCAATGACAGCACAGAGCCTGCTTGGGATTCTCTCTTCCTCTCTCTCTGCCCCTCCCCTGCTCATGCTCTCTCTCTCAAAATAAATAAATAAACATTAAAAAAAATATTGTGACCAGAGGCTCAGAGGAACCAAACCCATTATTTCCTCCTAGGAAGAATGATTCCATGGTTGCTAATTCAGTGTTCCTGGTGACTTTGTGGAACCTAACCACTGTCAATAAGAAAAACTGACTCTATTAGTGTCCTTGAGAGTTGTTGTGAATATTATACAAGATAATGTATGTTAAGTACTTCATACATAAGGGGGTATAAAAATGTTAGCCGTTACTTCTTTTAAAACTTCAGGTGCACTCTAGGCCAATGAAATCACTTTATTTGCTCTCCACCCTACCTCAAATCCCTAGTGGAACAAAATTTTTCTCTTTTGCAATAGCAAGTAGAAAATACATGGCAAGAGTTCAAGTGCTACTTTGTATAACAAAGGATAAGGGGATTTCTCCGATAACAAGATCTGGAAACCAAGTGATATGTTTCATGTACAACTGATTGTAGTACTTTCCTTTCCAAATATCTATAGACCCTTCTTGCTTTCCAAAGAGACTGATAATCCCATCAACAACTAGAATAAAGTAAAAGAATAAAATGTGTCATATTGATTTGGTATTATTCAATATAATTAACTGTCACCGAATGGGAACACCTTAATTCTAGAGGGGACTATGTTTGGGATGGTGTCTACACACGCTGTGTTCTTCCATAATTTTTCTCACAGTGCTGAATCCTACCTCATAGATTTGAGAGAACATGCAGTGCATACTCCTAGAGCATACTCCAGTACTGTACAGATAAGAAGTCTGGAATTGTTTTTATCTTTTAGGGACAAGAGGAACTCAAATACCCAATGCACTGTGTGGCTAAAACCACATGGTTTAACGACAACAGGGAGGACTTGCTGAGTGTCTGTAACGCAGGCAGTGTGCAAGTATCCCTCATTTGCACAACCACCCCACTAGACAGGCTCTGTTCCTACCAGTGTAAGAACATGAGGTGCAGAAAGCTCAAACAACTTGCCTAATGTTACACACCTGCTGAGACTCTGACTCACCACGTGTCAGGTAAAGACAACACCAACCCCTTAGGTACACAGTAGGTGTACATGTAAGGGCAGCACTGCCATCATCCACAGACACACAGCCACTAAGAGGCAGAAGGTGGACGCAACACCAGACTTTTCGGGTTCCGAGTCTACACTTTTTTACCACACCTCCATTATTCTGAGAAAACAGTGGTGCCCAGGCCAACACCAAACATCCTTAATAAGATTAGCAAAGTTTTCTTCCACCAGCCTCATGATCTCAGTCCACCCAACATTTTAAAAATTGAAGCATACTTTTTAATGAAATATTATGTTAAATTAATACATGCAATTTCTTTAAAAAAGTCAAATCCTGTATCAAATAGCAGAAAATCCTATATTAAAAAAGCAGTGTGGTGGGTTGCGGGGGGGGGGGCAGGTGCCTGCGTGGCTCAGTCGGTTAAGCATCCAACTCTTGATCTCAGCTCAGGTCTTGATCTCAGGGTCATGGGTTCAAGCCCCAAGTTGGGCTCCACACTGGGCATGAAGCCTGATTAAAAAAAGAAAAACAAAAAAAGCAGTGGGTCCCTTGTCCCACTCCCCCCCCCCCCACAACCCGTCACCACTCCTTTGAAGCAAACTCGGAGTCTTCAGAGAACTTTCTTCTAGGATTATCTCCCTATCTCCAAACGGTCTCTCTAAACAGACAGTTATTGATGTATCAATTTCAGGTATCTTTAACTTCTTGCCACAACAGATGAAGATTTGCTTTTTTACACTACACCCATCTCCTCAATATAATTGTATTCGTGTTTTTTTTTTTTTAATGTTTTAGAGAGATCAAGCATGAGCAGGGAGGTGCAGAGACAGAGAGAGAGAGAGAGAGAGAGAGAGATTGAGGGCTAACTGCAGAGAGCCTGATGTGAGGCTCGAACTCATGAACTATGACACCATGACCCGCACCAAAGTTGGCCACTCAACCAACTGAGCCACCCAGTTGCCCCTGTATTCTTAATTTTGTTTAAAGCAGTAAGCAAAGTTCACAATACAATGAGTATATAATAAGACTTGTACTGTTCAGAGTAAAGCAAAGTACTGTGTTAAAATTAATTTCCTTTCTTACGTAGTTTTGTTTGTTTTACATAGCTTCCAGAAGTCTCTAATTGCATTTTTTTCTCCTCCCTTGCTTTACTTGTCTTTATCTTACTTGAATTTTCTTCCAGCTCTTTAAACATATCTGGTATTCTAGACTAGAGATGTCCTCTCCCCAGAGCCCACTTGCCCTGATCTCAACCAGCTTCTCTGAAACTCTGCCGTTACCTGGGACTTCCTGTCACTGCCCTCCAGAGACAGATTTTTCCTGAATTCTCATCTTCTCCTTTCTTGGTTTTCTCCTTCATTCTGCTGAAGCACATCCTCCCAAATTTCTTCCAAAAAACACCTGAAGTTGTTAATTCTCAACCAGTCTTACAATGATTATCACCTGTGATGTCGTCCCCCACTGGCAGCCTCATACCTCAATCATCACCTCATCAGCTTGATGCTGTGCCCAGGAAACACGGACTCTGTGATTTACAGTAGGCACAGAAAAAATTCTGCTCCTAATCTCAATGCAAAAGGAGCAGGACTGGCCAGTTAACTCTCAGCTCTGCTCTGGATACAGCCTGCTAGGATCTTAGATCATCCCCTAACACTGAAGAAATGTGTTTCCAAATTAGATTTAAGAGGTATCACTTCCAAACTCTAGCTATATTAGTAGATGATAGTTAAAGCAACCACATCACATATTGCTGAGAACAAAAACAAACATAAACCTGGAAGTAAAGTAATCTGAGCAGTTGTTACACTACTTTATATTATGCTTATATTTACACAGAAAAAAAAATGGCCAGTTGATATAATGGCCAAAAATCTTAGAAGAATTTACCATACCATACAATGATAATTAATTGCTTAAAATGTATGTATACACTAGTTTGATATATTAAGTAACCTTATAATATTATAGTAGAAAGCAATGAAGAAATGCAAACATGATTCAACAAATAAATTCAAGTTATTATATAGATACCTTTTGTCTCCCCAAAGATCACTTTTCAGCAATCATTGGATCATTGATTCAGTCTGGTATGAATCAAATGCACATCTCCAAGCAATTTAGGAATGAACAGCACATTCCTCCTCCATAAAAGAATGCCTTTTACACTGGTGTGATTCTTTTCCTCTGATCCAATACTTGAAGGGCCTTCCCATCCAATTCTATATTGAATGTAAACCCTGACAGGTAATCAGCTTCGATTAAGTTAAGTTAGCACCAAAAACAGGAATGTAGAAATTATGGTTTAATTGACGGTAAGTTGAAACAAACCCTTATTAAAAGAAACTCAAATCATTCATAGGAAAAAATTATCTCCCTCAAGTCCCATGATTCAGGTATTTGGTTGTTGCTCATCTAATGATTTCCTAGACTGGACAAGTTGGGCTAAGACAGTTCTACACACTCAAGTAAAAACTCACTGCAATCATTATTAAATGTCAAAAGAAGTTGCCTGAGATTCATTTTCATGCTAATGGCTTACCTACACCAACAATTTCTCATTCAGCAGGTTCTTGCTGGTCAAGATTCTGGGAATTGAAACCCAGGAGACCATCTTTAAAGGTCTAGGTGAAGCACAAAATTAAGAGTGAGCAGCGGCTTTCACACCATATGGAACACAGCATGTCAGACCGCAGCTTCACATCGTTGTGTGATATTGACATCCATTGGTTAAGTGTGAATGCTTTAAATTCTTACTTCTATTCATTTACCTGTCGTCATTGCCACCTACATGTTGCTCAGTAGGTTTTCGGTCATCTTTAACATCCCAAATTTCTGTTTTTCATGAGGGGAACAAATAAACACACATTTCTACTTTGTTTTTTGAGGTAACATGAAAGAGGCTGTCAGGTGTAAAATTTAGTTGTTCAGAAAATTAGGTTTCGTCATGCTGCATTGTTCCTTTGTTCACGCAGATCTCAAAGCGATGACGGGGTCCTTGGGTGTGGGAGGAAGAACCAGTCACAGGGCACACTTCACCTTTGCGCACCTCCCCCCACCCCACCGCACCTCCCCCCACCCCACCCCCATGGGATCTTGCTTCCTATAAGAGCCTTCCTGTGCAAAAAAGGCGAGCCCAAGAAATGTTTTCTGTTAGAGCAAAGCTAGAAGGGAGCAAGCTCATGAGGACCATCGCCCACAAGAAAAATAGGAGAACAATACAGTCCAAAATATAAATTGGAGGAAAAAAATCAGTTTTCAGCCAGCGAATGTTAGGAGACATGGCTTGTTGCTCCCAAATAGCTTATATTCTACCTGAAGCTTTTTCTTTCGATATCTTCAGTGATAGCGCAGATTCATAACTTAAAGATAACATTAACATTTGGGAACAGTCCAAGGCATCTGGAGCTGGGTCTGAGGGGTAAGAGTCTCCTGGGAGTGCGGTCAATAACCTTGGAGGTTGGAGAGTGCCCCGCCGGTGACTGCCACCACCGTCCCTTTGCTCCAGAGAGTAGGATCCACCCCTTGAAAGTGCAGGTTTGACTCAGGAACCAAGCTTCTCCTGTGTGCCCATCATGCGGTCACACAGCTGGGTGCACACTGACAATAAACCGTGGCCAATAAATATCTGAAGGGGAGCCTGGGTGGCTCAGTTGGCTGAACATCCAACTCTTGGTTTTGGCTCAGGTCATGATCTTGTAGTTTTTGAGTTCAAGCCCCATGTCGGGCTCCATGCTGTGAGTATAGAATCTACTTGGGATTCTCTCTCTCTCTCTGCTCCTTCCCCTTTGTGCAAGCACACACATTGTGTCTCATCTCTCAAATGAATACACTTTTAAAAACATGGGGCACCTGGGTGGCTCAGTCAGTTAAGCATCCGACTTGGGCTCAGGTCATGATCTCGCAGTTTGTGACTTCGAGCCCCACACTGGACTCTGTGCTGACAGCTCAGAGCCTGGAAACTGCTTTGGATTCTGTGTCTCCCTCTCTCTCTGCCCCTCCCTCATTCATGTTCTGTCTCTCTCTCTCAAAAATAAATAAAATAAAGAAGCAAGAAAATAAATAAATATCTGCCGAAGCACTGTCCTGGTAAAAATGACTGACAATGGCCCCGCATCTCTCTCCTTTTGCATCTCATGTAACCTCTCTAGAACAGCACGATTTCTGCATGGAAAATCTGCCCGTTTGATCTAATCAAGGCATGGTCACAGTCTGTCTACATGCAATGAATGTCTGGCTTTTGCAACAGTTTTATGGGTGTTTTATGGGGTGCTACTAAAAGCTCTCACTCTTGACAACTCACCCTACCTCATCATCATTATTTTCACCAGCAAAGCTCAGCAACGACTGCACCCACCCTTTCTCCAGCCTGCTTAGCAGCATTTTGCATTTACTCTTGATAATCTTCCTAAGTCCTCAAGAAAAACTGTGGGAAGGGCAGACAACCATAGAGGCCCAGGGAGCCAGATGTGAGTCCAGCTCCGTCATGGACTAACTATGTGACATGGGATAAGTCGCCCACTGATGCCGAGCCTGGTTTTCCAGCAATAAAATAGAGGTTAAAAACCTCCAACCTGGCATGGCTCTCAGGTATGTCAAATGCTGTGCTTATTGGCAGGAACTTGATAAATAACAGCTATCATCAGTATTCTTATGATCTTTTTTTTTTTTAATTTTTTAAATGTTTGTTTATTTTTGAGAGAGAGAGACAAAGACAGAGTGTGAGTGACAGGGAGGGGCAGAGAGAGAGGGGGAGACACAGAATCCCAAGCAGGCTCCAGGCCCTGAGCTGTCAGCACAGAGTCCGACGGGGGGCTTGAACTCACCAACCCTGAGATCATGACCCAAGCCGAAGTGGGACGCTTAACCAACTGAGCCACCCAGGTGCCCCATTATTCTTATGATCTTAAATATGAGTAAACTCAGGCTCCGAGATGTGAAGTCTTTCATGCACTCATCTGTATGGCTGGCTCCAGAGCCCATGCCAAATATTTAACCAGAGACGGACATTTCAGAGCGTCCAGCATCTTTTGTTACCACCTTTTATACTTTACACAATATCTGTTTGCCTCTAATTTTTCCAAAATAATATACTGATTATTCCCCATCTGCATCCTTAAAGGTGCCACTACCCCAACAGGAAGCCTGCAGTAACATGCCCCTTTCTGTGAAGTCTCCTCTTACATTTCCCTAGGGCACTAGAGAAGATAGGCCCCTTTCCACATATAATAGGTACGTGCTGTTCCCACAAAACCTCCCAAATCCTGGGGAAGCAAATTAGCCAATAAGAATCTTAACTACTAAGTTACTTTCTTTTAGGTCCACTATGATTTCATGTAAATCCTAGACCTGAGTCCCTGCCTATCTCTATGATCTTACTAGTTGGGTAATGAGAAAGAAAATTATCACCCATCTGGTTTAATCTTTTGGCTTTATATGCTAGATCTGGAATGTACAGGGCTTCTCTAAGGTGGCCCTAGAGTTTTTCAAATTAATCTGTAATTCCTTTGAAATATCTCCTTTAAACCACAGAATCCTATCTTTTGAAAATCCTTGTAACTCATAATTCAGTGCTATGCACTTAATAAGTGTTCTTGAGCTCAGCAGGCTCTCCATAAATATTTGCTGACAGTTCAATAAGCATTAGCTGATGATGGTAACCCGCTTTGAAAATATATGCAAACTCTATCGAGATGCATAGTGTGGGCACAGCCACATAATAACTCAAAAAAGGTTTCCCTCAAGCAGCCAACCCAGGCTGATGGCTGATGTTTCTCTTACACTGTGCTTAGATATTTGCAATTCTCCCTCTGTCTCTGTCTCTCATAGCTGGCTCCTTTACATCATTCAGGTCTCATTTCCAATGTCAGAAGGAACTTTCTTTGACTCCCTCCTCTCTGCCCACTGACTCTCTTTGGCAATGTTCCATGTTCTGTTCTCCACTGAACTTCTTAGTATCTGAAATATCTTATTCATCCATTCACTCACTCATTTACCCTTTTACCAGCTGTCTCCTCCAATCTCATAGCTCTGTGAGAGCAGGCTCTTCAATTACAGGTCACCACTGGCCCCCAGCAACTATAAGGATGCATGGCACATAGTGGGGTGCTGCCCAAACAATATGTGAATGAAGAAAGGGATGAATAAAGACAGCTGTTTTTATAACTGTCCTCCAGTTCCATCTCATAACTTAACCAAACTATAACCCAACACATGGGCAAGAGCTTGTCTCCATTTATTTTACGCCCCTTAAAGTCTTTAGAATAATTTATATACACTTTGGGTACTTAACTAATCTCTGATGAAGACTGATTTGGGAAATATCTCAATGTCTCTGTTAGTTAAGAATATTTAATGCCAGTGGTTCATATACTAGATGGCCAAACGTTTGAATGACAAAACCATTATTATCTGACTATTCCATGTCCTGAAACCACTGGTGAGACAATCTGCAAGATGAAGGTCATTTGTCTCCAATGCGATTCTCCATTAATTCGACTGTGGTTCATTTTTTCCCTAATTGTTCATATCTGGCAAATGGACACACGTCCAGTATTTGAAGCAGTTACTGTAGGTTTCTGAAAGCACCTGCTGCTTGCAGTTCACTTACTTTTTTTTAAAGCACTTAGGGGCACCTGGGGGGCTCAGTCTGTTGAGCATCTGACTTCAGCTCAAGTCACGATCTCAGGGTTCGTGGGTTCGAGCTCCATGTTGGGCTCTGTGCTGACAGCTCAGAGCCTGGAGCCTGCTTTGGATTCTGTGTCTCCCCCTCTCTCTGCTCCTTCCCCACTCGTGCTCTCCCTCAAAAATAAAAATAAAACATTAAAAAAAATGAAAAAAATAAAACACCTAGTGAAGACACCCAAGACAGCCATCATAATGCAGCACACTTTTAGGCTAAAAAACAAAAAACAAAAAACAAAAAAAGGCAGGAAGGATAGTAATTTCAAATTCTCTCTAATAGACAACTAAACACACATTGTAAATTACCTTTGGCCTCTACTGGTTAATTTTTTTCACCCTAAGTCAGAAATTTCATAATTCCCATTTTCCCACTTCCCTGCTGCAAATATAAACTTTATAATGAGGTAAAAAAATATATTCTTTTTATTACTTGTGCAAATGATTTGTTAGCATATTTTGGGATCTAGAAAACCTTCTACCGGCACTTATTAGACGTAAAGGCTTTCAACACAATGGCTGATACTAACCTCTTTTTCTAGATTACCCTAGATTTCTAGAAAAGCAGAGGTAAACAAACGACCCCAACAATTACAGAATGAGACAATCAAGCAGAAACTACAAAAATGGGTAAAATAGTAACCACAAGGCAAAAATATTGAAGGCATAAAACTGATTCCATGTAAACTGGACAAAAATGGGAATTTCCCTGTCAGCTCCAAATTTCAGCTAAATATGAGTAGAGGAAAGGTTATTCTGGCCTTAAAGAAATACCACCTCAAACTCGATTAAGATGGACCGAAACTGGTTTTTGGACCATCCAGGCCCATCACTTCCCTCCCACCTAACAGACTAGAGGTTACTGGGGAGGACATTCTCCAAGGTAAAGGCCATCCATCCCTTGGGGGGTGCTCACACCTTGTCCTGATTAAGGGATATGCCCTTAGGCAACCCCTTGAAGTGATAAAGTGTACTTTCAGTGAGGGGAAACTGGTCCTGACTCTTTAAACACCTGAGAGCAACTTGAAAACTAGGTCTATCCAAGAGATGTTAGTATTTGCAGTTTACAAAATGTTTTGTTAGTTTTGTTTTTTGGGGTTTTGTTTTTGTTTTTCAGAAGATCAAACCAAAATTTTGCCCAAGCACTCAATTGAGTTTACTGACCCTTGGTTGGGGGAAACATGTAGTTTATTGAATGCTACATCAAATGCCTTTTGATGTTTTGGGCAAGGCTCTTTTATTTTGACACAATTTTTTTATTTTTTTATTTATTTTTGAGAGAGAGCATGAGAGGGGAGAGACAGAGGGAGGAGGACAGGGAATCTGAAGCAGAGCTCCAATTCAGGAACTGTGAGATCATGACCTGAGACAAAGTCAGACACTCAACCGACTGAACCACCCAGGTGGCCCTGGGCAAGGCTCTTTAAAAGAATCTCCTCCTTATTTTCTGTTTTCATTCAACATCATTAAAACAAGAAAAGGGACAAAGTCCCTAATTCTCTAAAATTAATAACTTGATCTTGAACAGGTATGTTATATGCTTGTATTGGTTTAGATGCACAAAGTCAAGTGCACGCGCGCACAAACACACACCCCCCCCCCCCCCCACACACACACAGGCAACAGAGCCCTAAAATTCCCACTCAAACATAGGTGGTTTTAAGTTATTTCTTTTTTCTTTTCTTTTAAAGGAAAACTCCTCTGTTCATACTCCACAAGCCCTTCAATGGGTTTTCTTCTCACAGAACGTTTTTTTCCTGGAGATGGTCATTGAAATGAATGAAAAATGGACAGGCTCAGCCAAGTGAATTCTTGGCTGTTAACGTCCTTGGGAAGTGCTTTGTGGGTAGGCAGCTGAATGAGCTGCTATAAAAGTCACGGAGTTGGCATCTAATCACTTCCGTTTCTCTGTGCCTGGGCCACATCTCTCCTTTTTGCTTGCATAAGAAAAGTCAGGCTACTAACAGGGAATCAATGTTTGAATGTCCAATTTCCATTAAATACTGAATATGTGTTTTCTAATATGAGTTTCTTTAACAACTTTTCTCCACAGTAGGAAAGATAACTCACATCCACAGTGCCACCTTTTATTTATTAAAGTTCTTCCAGCTCTGATTTTTGCATAAACAGTAGAGGATCTAGCAGTTGTACCAGAGTCTGCTACTCCTCTCACTATTTTCTCTTGTCTCTTCTGTAGTAATAAGAACTGCACATTTAGTGAGGTACACAGCCACTCAGCTATAAGCCTACATTCTCTAGCATCCCCTGTACCAAGTGTGATCCGGTGACCAAGTTTCAGCCAAAGACATACACAAACTCCAGGAAGCCTCCTTGTGGGGATGGAGGATTGCCCTCTTTGTCTCTCCCTCTCTTCAACTGGCTAGAATGCAGACCTGATGTGATGGCTGGAGCTCTAGCAGCCACCTTGGACCATGAGGTAGAAACTTAGTAATCAGAATTGAGAGCAGAGAAATAGAATCTTGGGTCCTGGTAGCATGGTGAAGACATCATACCAACCTTGGACTACCTACCTTTGGATTTCTTTTATCTAAAAAAGAAACAGACTATCTCGTTGACGCTACTATTTTTTTAGGCTTTTGTTCACATGTGGCCAAACCTCATCCTAACTGATACAAGCACACTCCTTGGGCTTTTTTGCCAATCTTTCTAACAAATTCTACTCTCAAACTCATTTATACTCCGTTCTAAAAACAAAGGGTCTCTAAATTCCATCAGGCAGATTTTTATGAAGTCATAAGCTAAATTCCTTCATTCCACAAATCTAAACAGTAAGCCTAGCATTATCTTAGAGTGATCCTGGTGCAACCCCAGAAGAATTTATCCTGTCCAGAATGGAAACAACAAGGTGAAGACTCTGATGGTGGTGTTCCAAAATGTTCTGTCCACTTCACTAGCCTCATAAACCAGCAAAATACTTGCTTCTGAGAACTACACATGTCAGGGTCGCTAAACTATGAACCAGAGAATTAGACTCACTGTCTGAAGATGGTGTGTTTGCTTCCAAAGCATTATCTTCAGGTAAATAAGTCAGTCAGAGGCTGGTTGGCTTAAACCAGCTCCTTCCAAAATGTGCTTAGTCTCAACGCAGTTTCTAACCTCAGGTTTCAGGTTGGTGGGCAGACAGCAGACTTACATGTTATAAGTTTCTGTTAATTTTGTTGTATTGATTACACAATTCCTACTGCAAAACAAGTTTGCAGATTACTCTCAGCACTTCACACATAAGCTAATTCTGCTTCAACACGTTACCAGGCTACCTATTTCTCCCTATTGCCCAGAAACAACTGGGCACTGCTATAGCTGTGGCTTGGTTCAATTGCCTACCTTTGCTATTTGGGAGATTTAGGACAGTCTAGGAGATGGCATTATTATCCTGCCAGTTAGCCAAGCAGAGCCACACGGTATACAAGCAGGTTTTTAGAAGCCACAAAGATTTCTTGTAATACTAAAACCATGAAAAATGATAATTTGTTAACCTGCGTAAGCCGCCAACTTATTTAGTGACATGACAATTATCAAAGCACCATGACACGATTAGCTGCATTTTGTATAAAAGAGAATAGTCTTTAGGGATTTAATTGATATAATGTATAAACAGAAGATATTTTCCCTTACATCATTAGGCATGGAAAAAAACTCCCAGAAATTCCTAAAGTTGACTGTCTGTGAGGTTTAGGAAAGCTGAAAGCATCCTCCAATTTGTCTCTTACGACCACTCTCCTAAGCCAACTACTATAGGACTTAAACCCTAATGAATAGTCAAAGAGTATTAACATAGTTTCTTTCTGTTTTTTATTAGAATAAGGCTTCCAAACATGTCCCCAGACACATTTATGTAATGTCTTCTCTATTCATGGTTAACCTCCTGGAGTCCTGAGCAGACATTTCCATATGGCCATCCTAACAACTGATGCCATTCACTGTGTATTCCATCCTAACAGTGCTCTGTGCGTTTGGATGGGCAGAGAAAGGCCCACATCACACTAACTCATGCCCCTTTGGAGCGATGGTGTGACCCGCTCAATCAATTCACACACTCAAACATGAGGCAAACACTCAGCCCAGTGCCTAGCATGTGGGAGGCTCGGCATTACTATTATTGTCACTATTAGCACTGATTTCTTCTTCTGTAAGAGCCATCAACTAAGAAAATAAGAAATAGCAGTATACCATCAACTACCTAATATTAAATAATCAATCTAAGAAAATGATGGATATGAAAATGCTTTTAAAATCCGAAGGGTGGTTTTATCAATAGAGATATGTCCTCCTACCTCAATCTAGGAGCAATCTAAAGTTGCACTTTGCTTTGTGTAACTGTTTCCATAGATCTTCATGTCCTTTGCTATTAAAAAGTCTTTACAGGGGCACCTGGGTGGCTCAGTTGGTTAAACGTCTGACTCTTGATTTTCACTGAGGTCATGATCTCCTGGTTCGTGAGATTGAGCCCTGTGCTGGGCTCTGTGCTGTTACCACAGAGTCTGCTTGGGACTCTATCTCTCCCTCTCTCTCTCTGCCTTTTCCCTGCTTGCATGTCACACGTGTGCACCTGCTCTCTTGCTCTCTCACTCTCTCACTCTCTCACAATAAATAAATAAATAAATAGATAGATAGATAAACAAACATAAAAAAAATTCTTTACAGTCCCTGAAATAAAACAAAACAATTAAATTAAAAAGTCTAAAGGACAGTACAAACGTAAGGTGCAAGGGAAAAGGGACCCCTGTCATCTCAACATCCAAGTCCCCACAGTTAGGAGGGTGGGTGGGAGGGCACAGGCAGGCTGAACACCACATTCACGGATGAAGTGAGCACAGAGAGGAGACCTTCCGAATGAAACGCCCTGCCTAATGCTCGTGTCTCCTCCCAACCTACCAGCTCAGCGTCATAGCCCATCTCTTCCTGACTATCAGATGAAGCGGGGACCCAAAGGTACAGTGCAAATGCGCTGAAAATCATCACAGACCTTCTAAAGCTGCACTATTTAGTAAAGGCCGTGAGAGTCGTGCCGTACACCTGCTTGGATCAAAGCAAAGCTGTTGACGATGGTGAAGCTCGGTAACAACTGACAGGGTTAAAACTGAGGCAGACGGTGGCAGGAATCTTGCTTCCAGAGAGGATGATCCAACTCTTGAGGGGCCCTTGGGACACTGGTGGCACCCCTGAAGACTGTTGCAGAAACGACCCCCTTTGGAACCAGACAGTTCAGGGGCAGCTGGGTGGTTCAGTCGAGTAAGTGTCTGACTCTTGGTTTTGGCTCAGGTCACAATCTCATGGTTCATGAGTTTGAGCCCCAAGTCAGGCTCCACACTGACAGTAAGGAACCTGCTTGAGATTCTGTCTCCCCCTCTCCCTGCCCCTCCCCTGCTTGCTTAGTGTCTCTCAAAATAAATGAAAATAAACTTAAAAAAAAAACAAAAACAGAACCAGGCACTGCAAAGTGAAAAGTGAATCAAAGGATGACATATCATGTTATTACCTAATTCCAGAAATATTAGGAGGAACGTCGACACTGTGACTGCTGGGGCCACCACAGCATAACACCACAGGCTGTGGGGCTCACACAACAGAAGCTTATATGCTCACAGTTCTGTAGACCAGGCATCCAAAGCAAAGTGTTGGCAGCTCTGGGTTCTCCTGAGGCCACCCACCTTTCACTGTATCTTCACATGGTGCTCTCATGTCTCTCTTCTTATAAGGACATAAGTCCTATTGGATTAGGGCACGACCTTATGACTTCACTTAACATTAATACCCCCTAAAGGCCATACATGATCACACTGGGGACTAGGGCTTCAACATATGAATGGGGGGGGGGGGGGTGGGCACAATTCAGTCCATAACAGTCACCAAAACTAGGGAATAAGAGAGTTAAAATCCTGTCCTCACAGAGATCAAGATAATAGACAAGAACTCAGCGTATTACACTTTTGCTCAGAAGGAGGAGAGAATAAAAGCAGAGGAAAGAATTCTGTATTCAATTTATGAAATTGTTACAAATACATAAATTGTATACACACACACACACATATACACTTATTGTTACACTTAAGAGGTAGTTGAATATATGGGGCCTAGAACCCAGGTAAGGTTATACGCCCAAATGTAGGTAGGTAGATAGATAACTAAACAGACAGACAGACAGACAAGATGGATGTCATGGGTGGGTGGAGAGAGAGAGAGAGAGAGAGAGAGAGACAGACAGACAGACAAGATGGATGGATGGATGGATGGACAGACAGACAGATAAATTTAGAAGTTATTAGGGATATTTGACACCATGGGAGGGGAAGAGATGGCCCAAGGAGAGTATAAAAGAAGAGGTGGCCAAGATAAACCCACATTCATTCAAGGGACAGAGAGCAATAATCAGGAGAGGAAACCAAGAAATAACAAGAAAAATAGGAACTATTCAGGAGACAGCATCTGGTTAACAAGGAAAAAAGTGGAAATGGACAAGTCTTCAAAAAGGAGATGACGTCTGCACAGAGTTGATTCCCAGCTACTGGAATCAGGCAAATGTCAGAACTAAGAACTCCTCAGGTGGCTTTTGAAGATAGGGTGAAACCCTGATACATCTGTGTGCTTTATTTACAAAACCGGGCCAGGGTTTGTTTTTGGTAGGTTGGTTGGGGGTTAACAAACCACGGGTGTGCTCACAGCCAGCTCTCAGTTTAATGACACATCAGGAGTCCCCTCTTTCCCGGCATGACTAAGTACCATGCTTCTTTCTGGAGCATTCCAAATGAAGGGTCCCTCTCTCACCTTATGGACACAGCACAGAGAGGCGTAAAATAATCTCCCAATGCTCCCAAAAATCAGAAATGTATTCTCTCACGCTTGTTTATTATATAAATCTGTAGAAGCACTTTCCTGTATTCCTATGAAGAGTTCAATATGGAAAAAGAGTAAGTTTTGTAGTGACAATCCTCTCACAGAAATAACAGTGCAATAAAACCAGACCATTTAACAATTTTATAATGACCCTATTATAATAGGTAATTTGCAGAGAGCAGCTACGCTTTGGGTGAGCGTACCATCACATACAGACTTGTGGACCCACTATGTTGTACATCTGACATTAATGTAACACTGTGTGTCAGCTATACTTCAATTAACAACAACAACAACAACAGGTCTTTTGGAATAAAATATTTAAAGCTGTGAGTGTTATAAATGACTTTAAGAGAGGTAAAAACTAAGCATAACCAAAACAGTATTTTAGAGGGTTGACTGAATCTGAGCCCACTATCTATATGATCAATCATTAACGAAGCTAACTATTTCAAGTTGATCAATGCAGTGGCTGATATGGGCACATTAAATGGATGTGGATGAGGTCTACATGGCTAAAATTAGGTGAACCATGTGGCCATTCTAAGTTGCCCCATCCAAGACTCCTAGCTTGGGAATCATCAGACGTAGAAGCACTGATGCCCACTATGAGCACAGCACAAGTGGGCAATATACACATCGCGTCCCAAGGGAAGAGTCGCCTAAATAGGTTCATCTGCATAGCCCAACTGGTTATACAGTTGAGGAAAAAGCTCTCTTCAACATGTAAGTTCCTTCCAAAAAAAATCCCTCACTTTTTCCTGGCCACACACATGTACACACACAGAAATAACAATGATGATGATGATGATGATGATGATGGAAAAGCAAGAGAATGGCATGGCTCTTGCACGATACTGTGAATATACCAGCCACTTAGAATGATTAAAATGGAAAAGTTTATGTTATGTGAACTTTTACTATAATTTTTTTTCTTTTTGAGAGAAAGAGAGCGTGCACATAGGGAAGGGCAGAGAGAGGGGGAGAGGGAGAATCTTAAGCAGGCACTACACCCAATGCTGAACCTGATGCGGGGCTCGATCTCACAACGATGAGATCGTGACCTGAGCCAAAATCAAGACTCAGATGCTTAACTGGCTGAGCCACCCAGGCACCCCATTTTTACTACATTTTTTAAAAGTTTTTAATAAAGTGCAAGAAAAAGGAGACAGGATGAGAAAGCCATGGACTTTTGCCCTATCCATAAGCTCAGCTAAATTACAGACTAATGGGAGAGCATAAGAGATTTAAGACCCAAATCTCCAGAATATTTCAATTTATACCTTTATCCAGTGGAAATTAATTATAAACATAATTAGAATGTGCATGTGCAACAGAGGATTTGGGGGGTTTGTCTGACTTCTCTTTTTAGACTTCCATACTATATATTTATTTGATGGAAGGGATCAGAAGAATCCTGTTAATTGGTTTTTTTTTAAGTGTATTGATTTATTCTGAGAGAGACAAAGACAGAATGATGGGGGGGGGAGCAGAGAGAAAGAATTTCAAGCAGGCAGCACACTGGCAGCACAGAGCCCGATGCAGACCTCGATCTCATGAAACTGTGAGATCATGACTTGAGCTGAAACCAAGAGTCGCACACTTAACCGACTGAGCCACCCAGATGCCCCCAGAGGAATCTTGTTTAACTTAATTTCATCCTTACCACTTGTATTTGAAATGCCAAGGCCACTGAGGGTGCCTGGGTGGCTCAGTCAGTTGGGCGTCTGGCTTCGGCTCGGGTCATGATCTCACAGCACGTGAGTTTGAGCCCTGCATCGGGCTCTGTGCGGACAGCTCAGAGCCTAGAGCCTGCTTCAGATTCTGTGTCTCCCTCTCTCTCTCTCTGCCCTTCCCCTGCTCATGCTCTGTCTTTCTCTGTCTTTTAATAATAAATAAACATAACTGAAATGCCAAGGCCACTGTTTCTTCAAATTGTGTGATATGGGGAAATTTTCATTTATTGAGTAAATGGGGATGGTGGCACAATATGGTAAAAAGATCTGACATCCATACAACGTATACAGTATATCATTACTATAAATCCAAAGTAGGGGAAAACCCTTGTATTCGCTTTGTGTATATTCCTTTTCTTCAGGTCTAAACCTCCTGCTTAGAGTTCATTACCGTCTCAAGGTGTCTTCAAGTTCTGGACACACACATATACTACTATCTAAAAAAAGGCCAAACAATCATCTTTTATGTTTTAGACACAAGTGAAGGGTGTTTTTGTTTTGGGCATCAGATCCACTGGTGAAGTCACCGCAGCCCTGGGAATTACTCACTAGCTAAATAAGCTTGCTGTGACACCAGGGGAATATTAACCATTGTTTTTTCCAGGGCTTACAGTAAACAGACACTATTTCTACTTGTTCTTACTTAAAGTAAGAGAAGTTGCATCTTGGGAAATAAATTCTACAGATTTAAAAAGCATTGACAACTGTATGTCTACTTAGAAGCACTTTGTACATATTTAAACATGATTAAATTTCTCTTCCAGGTCATTACATAGCATGATAACTGCTTCCCTTCCTCAGTCTGCTCATTCACCTCTTCCAGCTCTGAGGCATCTAACAACAAACCCGCTCCCACAAGAGTAAGAGAAGAAGCTCTCTCAAGCCCTCTGAGAGAAGGTGGGGTGACTTCCTCTGCCTCCTCGCCAAGTTGCTTGAGACACAAGAAAGGAAACAAATGGTCCTCCAGACCCAGGATCATTGAAACAGAGCTGGGACATCTTGAGTTAAGAAAAGACCGATGCTCCAAACTGTGATGTCATTGCGTTAGGTCTGCACCTAGCCCTAACTGACCGCTTGAACACACAGGTACTTTGGAAGCATCCTCTCCCCACAAACATGCACCCCTGAAAAATAAGCAACAAGATGCAGAGTCATCAGTTGGGGGCCAAGTGTTTGCCTGGTAGGCACCTAAATAATCTGTCATTTAGAAATGCATGCCTTCACACATGTCGTGGTCTTCCTTCTGACCTACGGCACATCTTTTATTCTTCCAAGTTTGAGGGTTAGCCTGCCCCTTCTCTCAGGGCACACCAGCATACACCCTGCAGAACAGTTACAAAGAAGATAATGGTCTCATGCCCACTGTCCCCCTGTTCTAGCTGGGTACTGTTGGTTACCTGCAGGGCCCTCGGCAAAGGCTCTCAGGAGATAGTCCTGCAACAAGCAATTAGCACACTGTATACAGCTCTGGCGTCTGCCCCCCCCCCCCCAGTGTCTCTCTCTCCTGCTGGATGCTCTCCCATTTGCATGCCCAAGTCTGTGTATTCCTGCTTTAAACCACTGTATAAAACCCTGAGGGCCAGAGGACGAATCATTACCTCACTACTGAATAAAAATTGTTTGGCCTGGGGGGAGATGGCAGTGAGGGCAGCACTAGAAGGTCCCAGGGTCCAGAAACAGAGACCCCATTCCAATTTCCAGCTGGATGAGTACCTTTGTGACCCAGGGAAAGTCACTTAACCCCTCTAAGCCCTAATTTGGTCAGCTGTAAAATAGAGACTCTAAGTACAGCTGTCCTCCAAGGCTGTCCTGAGGATTACAGAGGACAGCATATGAAAGTTCTTGACTCAGTGCCTGACTGATCACGGTAAAGGCCCAATACTTATTATTATTGTTTCCATGAATTCAACCTCCTAAAGAAACCCATGGATGGGCTTCATAAATTGAACCATTTATGGACATTTCCTTGAGTTCCTCAATTAAAGCTGTTATTGGTTTCTCATCAATTTAAATCAAATGGTTAGAACTTGGCACAGCACCATCCCCCTGGCATGACTCTTCTCCTAGCGAGGCCTTTTGACATCTGATAACCTCAGGCTGCTGAATCAAAGTTCTCACTTATTCCTACCTTCATCTCAAAGAAAGACGTTCTTCTCTACCTCCTCTTTTTTAAAAAAAAAATTTAATGTTTGTTTATTTTTGAGGGAGAGAGACAGAATGTGCATGGGGGAAGGGCAGAGAGAGAGAAGGAGAGAGAGAGAGAGAGAGAGAGAGAGAGAGAGAGAGAGAAAATGAGAATGAAGGAGAATGAATCCGAAGCAGGCTCCAGGTTCTGAGCTGTCAGCACAGAGACCGATATGGGGTTCAAACCCATGAACTTTGAGATCATGACCTGAGCTAAAGACAGACACTTAACTGACTAAGCCACCCAGGCGCCCCCTACCTCTTCTTTTAATGACAAACATCCTAAGACACAGGGGGCCAACTCCAATGTCAAGAGTTTAAGTGTAATCCTTGCTCCCGGTTACCTGCCTAGATATATTAAATAGTGACCTACGCCATCTACGTTAAAGTACCCAGCATGCCAAAGGGCCATAAAGAAAATATTTCTTAATTTCTGGAATGGCTTCAGTTGCATCTGTCACCGTGCCTTCCATGCACACAGCTCTAGCGAAGAAAGCCGCCTTACGTGACCATGTTCTGCTCCACCTGCCGGCTGGCTGCTGCTCTGTGGCGCGGGGTGGGCAGTGCAATGACATGGCCTGGGTCACAGGGCTGTAAGCCAGTCTCTTTCGAATCCGAACAAGAAAACACTGAAAGAGCAGGAAAGGGAAGGGCAAGAATAAGAGCGCTAAAGGTCAGAGAGAGGGAGAGACCGAGAGGCAGGGCAGAGGGGCCCCAGTAAACCACAGATGCGTGGAGAACGTGGAGAGGAACGAGAACCAAGGAGGTAGGGAGCATGCGCGGTGGAAGCAGAGAGAAAGGCAGGAAGCCAGCTGGCAGCGCTCACCCAGGCAGAGGGTTGCTGGGTTACATTCCCCCGCAGCCTTCGAGTGAAGATCCAGAAACACCTGCTGCTGCGGGCCCCAGACCAGCAGCTCTGGATTCAGAACAACCCCCGAAGCTCCCAACTTCCCGAGGCCCAGCTCCGAGGCTCCCTCTCTCAGATTTCCAGGGGCTCATGTTTCACTCAACGCCTGGTGTGCATGCTTACCTGGATGTGTTTCTGTCCCGACAGCCAAGAGTCCCACAGACAGCCTGCGGGTGTTACCAATGCTATGGAGACACAGCCTTTAATTGCTATCACTTGGTCCTCAAAACACCTGATGGTAAGGGAGATATTAGAAAATGTACCCCAAACTACTTCTATTACGTGCTTTTATGACATATAGTTTTGTATTTCATTACAACATTCTTTCTGCACCACATCACACCGCTCGATAAAAGTCCTTCTTTACAACAGCTTTCATTCATCTTAAAGAAATGAAGGTGCCGCATGGCTGTTCTGCTCCATGTCAGGGGTGACTCTGGGCAGCCGGGAATGAGCTCCATGGGAATAACTTTACAAGCTGGCTCTCCTGCCATTAGGCGGAGGCTCTGCGTGCAAACAAGTCCCCCGGTCCTCTGCAGGACGTGGTGGAGGCAGAACCATCTGCTTGGAAAGCATGCTATTTCCACCTAATGGCCTGCCCTGAGCTAGGATGTCTCTGGATCCAAAGGGCTGTGTCATATTATATTTTGCACAGCTCTGTTTTACTTATTTCAGGAAATGCCAAGTACGTTGCATTTTATAGTCTAAAAAGTATTATGAACCAAAAAACAAAACCTACTTTAAATATGCTCCCCAGGACCATAGAGAATACCATTTATGTGCAATCATATAAACATACAAAGATTCAAATATTAGAAATGTGCAAAATACACACACACACACATTCCTGCTGAGTGTTTTCCTTCAGGAACAAAAAGGCATGAGGGAAAATCCAGACTTCTATTTGTCTTCACGAAATGTAGTTTAATCTGGGACATTCAAAGGGACAATTAGGTCAGCTATTATGTACAACAATCTTGGGCAAAATGCCAAGCAAGCATTTAATTTGAAAAACAGCCTGGGAATTCTTATAATTTTTTTAACTTTTATAAATCTTTAGATTTGCAGCGGTATCGATTAAGCAGTTTCAGACGACATTCCAAACGTGACAGGGTCTAAAGGAAAAACGTGTATGGTCTTTTTTGTGTGGCTTTTTCTTTCACTTTTAGGAAATTTTTTGTACTGAAAAATGTCAAAGCTGTGTATAATTTCTGATACATGAATTTAGCAAAGTCACAGGATACAAAATCAATGTACAGAAATCAGTTACATTCTTATACACTAATGATGAAGCAACAGAAAAACAAATAAACTCATCCCATTCACAATTGCACAAGCATAAAATACCTAGGAATAAACCTAACCAAAGATGTAAAAGATCTGTATGATGAAAACTATAGAAAGCTTATGAAGGAAATTGAAGAAGATACAAAGAAATGGAAAAACATTCCATGATCATGGATTGGAAAAATAAATATTGTTACAATGTCAATACTACCCAAAGCTATCTACACATTCAATGCAATCCCAATCAAAAGTGCACCAGCATTCTTCTCAAAGCTACAACAAGCAATCCTAAAATCTGTATGGAACCACAGAAGACCCCGAAAAGCCAAAGTAATTTTGAAGAAGACCAAAGAAGGAGGCATCACAATCCCAGACTTCAGCCTCTACTACAAAGCTGTGATCATCAAGACATCATGGTATTGGCACAAAAACAGACACATAGACCAATGGAATAGAATAGAGGCTCCAGAATTGGACCCACAAAAGTATGGCCAACTAATCTTTGACAAAGCAGGAAAGAATATCCAATGGAAAAAAGACAGTCTCTTTAATAAATGGTGCTGGGAGAACTGGACAGCAACATGCAGAAGGATGAAACTAGACCAATTTCTTACACCATTCACAAAAATAAACTCAAAATGGATAAAGGACCTGAATGTGAGACAGGAAACCATCAAAACCCTAGAGGAGAAAGCAGGACAAAACCTCTCTGACCTCAGCCACAGCAATTTCTTACTTGACCCATCCTCAAAGGCAAGGGAATTTAAAGCAGAAATGAACTATTGGGACCTCATCAAGATAAAAAGCTTCTGAAGTGCAAAGGAAACAATCAACAAAACTAAAAGGCAACCAACGGAATGGGAAAAGATATTTGCAAATGGCATATCGGACAAAGGGCTAGTATCCAAAATCTATAAAGAACTCACCAAACTCCACACCCGAAAAACAAATAATCCAGTGAAGAAATGGGCAGAAGACATGAATAGACACTTCTCTAAAGAAGACATCCAGATGGCCAACAGGCATATGAAAAGATGCTCAACGTCGCTCCTCATCAGGGAAATACAAATCAAAACCACACTGAGATACCACCTCACGCCAGTCAGAGTGGCTAACATTAACAACTCAGGCAACAACAGGTGTTGGTGAGGATGCGGAGAAACAGGAACTCTTTTGCACTGCTGGTGGGAATTCAAACTGGTGCAGCCACTCTGGAAAACAGTGTGGAGGTTCCTCAAAAAATTAAAAATAGAACTACCCTATGACCCAGAAATAGCACTGCTAGGAATTGACCCAAGGGATACAGGAGTGCTGATGTGTAGGGGCACTTGTACCCCAATGTTTATAGCAGCACTTTCAACAATAGCCAAATTATAGAAAGAGCCTAAATGTCCATCAACTGATGAATGGATAAAGACAGTGTGCTTTATATACACAATGGAATACTACTTGGCAATGAGAAAGAATGAAATATGGCCTTTTGTAGCAACGTGGATGGAAATGGAGAGTGTGATGCTAAGTGAAATAAGTCATACAGAGAAAGACAGATACCATATGTTTTCACTCTTGTGTGGATCCTGAGAAACTTAACAGAAGACCATGGGGGAGGGGGAGGGAGGAAAAAAAAAGGTTAGACAGGGAGGGAGCCAAAACATAAGAGACTCTTAAAAACTGAGAATAAACTGAGGGTTGATGGGGGGTGGGAAGGTGGGAGGGGTGGTTGATGGGTATCGAGGAGGGCACCTGTTGGGATGAGCCCTGGGTGTTGTATGGAAACCAATTTGACAATAAATTTCATATTTAAAAAAAATGACACAGGCCATGTATCCTTTAATTTACCAATTGTTAACATTACTTCTGCATGGCTTTATCTCCCTCTCCATAAATATATCATTATTATTACTGCTGGCCCATTTTGGGTGCACGTTGCCGACATCACGATCTTTTATGCCTAAATGTTTCAGTGCTGATCTCCTAAAAACTGGGATGTTCTTCAATAATAATACACACTGGCTTGAATAGTGTCTTCCCCCAAAAATCATGTTCACCTGGAAACTCAGAATGTGACCTTATTTGGAAACAGGATCTCTGCAGATGCAGTTAGTTAAGATGAGGCCATACTGGATTGGGGTGGGGCCCAACCCCAATGACTGGTGTCCTTACAAGGCTGTGTGAAGACACAGACACACAGGGAAAATGCCATGTGATGGAAGAGACAGAGTGTGTGGCAATGGAACTGAAGGCAAGGAAAGGCAGGGATTGCCAGCAACCCCTAGAAGCTGGAAGAAGCAAGGGAAGGCTCTTCCCTAGAGCCTCCAAGGCGAACATGGCCTCCTGACACCTTGCTTTCAGACTTCTAGCCTCCAGAACTGTGAGAGAGTAGATTTCTGTTGTTTGAAGCTGCCTAGTTGGGGGTACTTTGTTAAAGTGGCCTTAAGGAACTAACACAATCCCAATCCACTGACAAAGTTCAGGAAATTTAACAATGATAGAATGCTAATATCTAATAGATAGCCTGTATTCAAATTTCGTAAGTTTTCCCAATAATGTCCTTTATAAAATGTTTTGCCGCAAACAAGGCCTCAAACTAGGATCACACACGCATTTGGTAATGTCAAGCGCCCGTAGACTCTTCAATCTGAATCAGTTCTTCATTTCACTGTCTTTCAACCTATTGATAGTATGGGTTAAGTACACATCTGCTGTTGGTAAACCAAAGTGCACAGTGTAAGGTCTCGTCATACACAGCATTTTCTTATATTGCCACTTTGCTAGCATGGTACCACTACTAACAACCTGTTTTTCCACGCATCTCTTTACTCCTTTAAAAGTCCTACCCCTAATTGGGGCGGCTGGGAGGCTCAGTGGGTTGAGTGTCCGACTTTGGCTCAGGTCATGACCTCACAGTTCTTAAGTTCCAGCCCCGCATTGGGCTCTGTGCTGACAGCTTAGAGCCTAGAGCCTGCTTCAGGTTCTGTGTCTCCCTGTCTCTCTGCCCCTCCCCTGCTCACACTTTGTCTCTCTCTCTCTCTCTCTCAAAAATAAATAAACATTAAAAAAAAATTCTACCCCTAAATAAAAACTGGAACTAAGGCCTACTCCCATCATGAATTCTTTACATGTTTCTGGTCATGTCATTGTCCCAGCTTCTGGAAACCTATCATAGTTACTGTCTCAAGAGTTCATTTGACAACTAATGACTTTAGTGTCATACATGTGTCCTTTCTTACCAAAATCCTCCTTACAGCTAGCACTCTGTCCTCAACACATCCATCACTTGAATTTAATTAACATTTTCAGTAACTTACTGAACAATTAAGCACTTGGTACTATCAGTCACTGAATTTTCCTGCTTGACTTGGATAGAATGTGGAAGAAAGTAATAAAAAGAGGATATTTCCATCTCAGAAAAGTCAGTAATTATAAATCAGTAATTATTTCCATAAGAACAATTATTCTTTCAGGTATACAGCTGACGTTTGCTCATTAGGAAAATGCACTCCAGAGAATAGAATATGACTCATAAATAATAGCTAAGGTGGTTTTATCAGCTACTGTATTGAAAAGTGATATGATCCTATGCTTCATCAGAACAAGGAAAATGAAGCAATTAGCATCAAGTCTCAGTAATTCGTATTTACATTACTGAAAACCCATTTGACCAAAATAGAGAAAAATCTGATTTATAGAATGTTTCTGAGGGAATGCAGTTTAATTCTTTCAATTATAAAGAGTTATTTTTTAAAACCAATTCACAATGAATTGCTCAAATGAGATCCTGCTTTACTAAGTATATAAGAAGGGTCTGTAATTAGCACATCACAGCCAGAGACATGAATCAAACAGAAAACTAATTTAGTGCAGGACCAAATGTATTGATTGTACTGACATCCTACTTTCTTTCCAATTTCATACTTCCAGAAAATATGAAACCGGTTCGTTAGGTGGTTTTGGTTTTCCTTTTTAAAGTGAATTAACAGTTCAATTTTATTTCAAAATGTGCTTCAATTTCTTAAGTCAAAGAAAGCTTCAGCGTCTTAGCCTGGCCTGGGCATTGACCTCAGCTTGTGCTGGCAACTGCAGAGTCTGCGACTGTCACGTGCTTGAGGGTCAGTCATCTTGTTCCCCTTCTGCTTCTGATCACTTTATTCCTATCTCCGCGCGCCCTTCTTCATCAATACACAAAAGTAAGCATCAATCTGGCCCTTTTTAAATTAGCACAAATAACTCAGTCTTCTGACCTGGATTATGTTTTTCTTCTACGATCCCAAAGCATCTCCAGGACCCTGATCTTACTTTTCAAAACGTGGATACATGGCCTATGAAACGGTTCTTTCTGATCTGTGAACAGATTTCAGTGATGAGTCCTACTGAGCAATGCACACAAAGTCACATTCAGTTACATAATTATTGAGCCTCTATCCCCTTTGATGTCTAGTTACGCATACCTTCACCTTCAACAACTGTTGTTTACAACCTTCCAATTAAATCAGCCCAATGAGGACTTCCTGTCTCCACAACTTCAAGATCTACTTTGATTGAGCAGGTACAAAGTTTGCCAATGTTTTAATAATGCTATGGGTGTGGTCCTGCACGAGTGTCTCCTATCTTCAAAAGAAAAAGCAAATGGAAAGGACTAACATGTCAAACATAGTGTCTACCAGTTTCCTTCTCTAGAAAGTTCAGGGTGAAGTGTCTCAGTCTAACCTGGGCTGTTCATGAACAGTCAAAGCCTTTTGAGGGGGTTCCTGTACTCTTCCACTATGATATCCCTACATCACCCCAGGAGACACCCATCAGGACAACATAAGACAGTCTGAAACACGTGTTGACCTTTTGTTGGTCTACGGCCCTGTGCACAGGACTCGGCTATGCTCCAGGCTCAGCGGGCCCATAAGGATCCTGGATAGGCTTGTTACGAAGTCTGCAGCCTAACACCATTATCAAAGGAAGATCATCAAGCATGATCTCCCAGAGGATCAGAAAACATTTCAGTGGTTAAAATCAGAATGTGTTCTTGCTCTTTCTCTTAACTTTAACTTAACTGATTTAAAATCACTATGGAGAACAGACAGAGAAGTGGTCTCCAGACGGTATGTTTGTAGTTCGCTGCTCACACAGACCATTGGTGTCTCATGGCACCACCATTAGAAAGAATGGCTTCGGTCTGAACTCTAAACTCAGAATCATAATTTGGGGAAGCAGTCCTCCAATATTAACTGGTTTAGAACCAGCAATTCATTAGGGGTACATTTACAACTAATTTATGGGGAGGTTTTTGCAGGAACGAAAATTACACATGTGAACCAATAAAACTTTTTCAATGTTTGAAGTGAGTCATTAATCCTGTTCTGGAACTGTCCTGGCTAAATTCATCACCATGTTTTCATGCCCCAGTGAAATTGCTTTTACTGAGGTGTGTTTCGGAGAAATCCCGTCAGCTTATACTGAGGGAAGCTACAAGAAAGGGCCAGATAAAACTTATTCCGGGATAAGCTTAGTCAGTTAGCGCCTGGACAGCTTAGTCAGTTAAGCATCTGACTTCGGCTCAGGTCATGATCCCACGGTTAGTGACTTCGAGCCCCGCATCCGGCTCTGTGCTGACAGTTCAGAGCCTGGTGCCTGCTTGAGATTCTGTGTCTCCCTCGCTCTCTGCCCCTCCTCCACTTGCACTTTCTCTCTCTCTCAAAAATAAATAAACATTTAAAAACAAAAAAAGAAAAATGTCATTGTTTACATTCAGAACCCATGATGATAAAAGCATACCGAAATAAGAGTATGAAGGAGAGAGACTTTCATAATATTCATGAACTCTAAATCTCCATTATCTCATTTACTAAGAAAGAAGGAAAAGCTGTCAAATTATGACATAATAATGCCTTATCACTTCAGATTTTTATTTTGCACCTATTAAGGGAGTTCTGTTACATACCGATTTTAATTAATCATGTATCACCTATGCCCTTAAGTACACAGGAAAAGACCAGAAAATGAATGAGTTAAGTATGACTGACTCTTCTCCACATTCAGAATCCAACTCTGAATTTACATTTTGATTCCAAGCCATTCAGGTCCCATGTTTTTCCACACAATGCAATCTCCGAGCACTGACGGCTCAACATTCCTTAACAGTGCTGCACTATTGTCTGTGGGGTTTCCTTCCAAGCCATGATACCCATATGTTGTAAATTACGCTGCTGGTGCTTTGACTGATCACGCGTGCGCAGGCAGTCACAGGTACATCACAAATGCTGCCTGGTAAAAGCACTTGCAAAACATCCCGGGCCGTCAGAAGCAATCCCGTTACCAGAACTGGTAAAGCAGAAACGTATGCATCTTAGAATCAATAAAATATTGTAGCTTTGTGACCTTGTGCAAGTCCCTTAGCCCAGATTCCATCAACTAAGTGCAAAAAGTATCCTAGATAATCAGGAAAGGCTCCTAGGGCTTGAAGATTCTATGACTTTCTTTGCACTGTTTTGGTTAGGCAGATGAATTCCAAACAGTCACACGATGCTTTTAGATTATTTGATAACAATTTGAAAATAAAGAGAGATCTTAGAGGCTCCTGCTCCCTAAACAGACCCACAGATTACTTCTAGATACCTTGACCCAGACCTAGGCTGCACTGCAGAGATTTTTGCTTAAGGGTATCTATTTACCTGGTCTCTAAGAAAGCACTGTACCTGGAGGGGATGGACACAGGCACCAAAAGGATGAGGAATCATCCATCGGCAGGAAAAGTATGTCCTTCGTAACCCAACTGACCTGGGTTCCTGTCACAGATCTGCCACTTACCAGCTCCATGGTTTCAGACAATTATGAAATGTCTCCAGGACCCCCCTCAAATGGAGATTATAATTGCTGCCTCAGTTTATTTCAGGAAGCACACACAGTACAGCATCTTGCAACCTAGTGTACACTCAATAAACGTTCCCCTCAACGGCATGCGTTCTGTGAGATTCTTCCCTAAATCCCAGGCCCCAACCCGAAGTATAATTATTTGAAAGCTGCCTTGATTGGTGCATTGCTTCCTACTCAACAACTGAAAGGGAGGGGAATTTCTGTAGTCTTAAAAATGTTTGTCGCGCTCATGAAGATAAGCAGAATCCCTTCTTTTACAGCAGCTAATTCGTTTGAGATCTTTTTTGTGTTTTTTTTTTCATGGAAGTCATAAAAGATTGGAAAATTTAGTACCCTCTGAATATCACAGCTGCAGTCCCCTTACAGTGCAAACAGCACACTAGCAAGATTATATTATGCAAGAAATCACCAGAGCCAGGACTGCTCCACCAAGAGGCCCATGGCGAGGACCTGTGAAAGCTCATAGTGGTCCCTCTAGGGCCGATTTTTTGCAAATTATGTTGGTCTTATTGCCTTTGTCTACTTTTGTTTGTTTCACTTTTGATTCTACAACAACCCACTGGTTCAACTTTCTGCCATAATTGCATTTGATCAAAAGCTCTGTTTACAAACATATAACGACTCTCCAATCCAAGATTAACAAAAATCATGGTGTTTGTTCTTTTGTGATAATTATTTATTTGCCTGTTTAAAATACAATGATTTAAAAATTATATTTGCAATTGGGAATGCCAAATGTGGATTTAAAACAGGAAGTGAGAAACAGAGGTTTTAAAACCATGCAAATATGCCAAGATAATGATTAAAATTAATAACTACCTGAAATTATTGAGGATTGAGACAGGCATGGAATTCATTGTTCCTGAGAGTCACCACAACGGGCTGATAGTGGCAGGATTCCCCTGACCACAATTCATGGCTCCATAGTGAGTAGCAATAGTTAATCAAGAAGGCATAGGCTGCGTCTTTAAAATATGGGTTTTATTACACGGAGATGCAAATGAGGCTCAATTTGATAACTTCCTGTGAAAACACAGGCAAGAAGTCATCTATTGTAGAATGACATTTTATCAACCAATCCTGCAAAGTCAGGAGGAAAATTGCCAGAATTTTTTGAAACCAAAAAAGGGACATGAATTAGCCAGGAACAATACAACATAAATCTCAGTCTAGCAAACAAATAAAAAGATTGCTCAAAGCTGCCTTATTTGAGAAAAAATTTGTTGAAGCTCTAGACTGGAGATGTGCTCAAAAAAGTTTCCAGGACAAAATTGAAAAAAACAAAACAAAACAACAACAACAACAAAAAGAACAACCAACTTGAAAAAAGGTATCATTATTGAATGACACTGTTAAAGGACACATTGTAATGTGCTAGCAAGACACTTCACTTCCACATTGAAGAGGTGAGTCTGTACCTGAGCAGTTAGACTCCCAGGCCCCCATCCTAACAATTCAGTTAAACAACCCCCCCTCCCCAACCCCAAAGAATTCAGGCAAGACTCAGGAGAAACTGAACCACCCAGGGAAAAGATCTACAGACTTTTCTTCCAAGTCAGGTGGCAACTCATAACCCTATGGTAAAGCCCAACATTCACAGCCACCCACATCCCACAGCTTTTTGGTACCTTGTGTGATTATGAATGGATAGTCAAGGATCACCAGAAATGTGGAGAAAGCCTCCAACATGAAAGAGAGAAAGCAAGCCCCACGAAGAGCAGAAAAGATGTCTGATAAATGGAGGCCATGTAGGGAGCAGAACAAAGCAGAAAAGTAACAATAATGAGAACCCCTAGAAATAAGAAAAGATAGTAAATTCATAACAGAATAACCTTAGGGGAGGCAACATTAAGAAGAGCTCTTGGGAATTAAAAAGGACAGTAGCAAATATTAAGACAAATCAATTAGTGGAGTTTAAAGAAATCTCTTTGAATGCAGAAGAGAGGGACAAAAAGATAATAAGAAAATATAAGAAAATTAAAGGCTCTACTCAAAAGGCCCAAAATCTGATTAACAAGAATAAAAAAATAAAGAAAGAAAGATACAGAAAGGGAGAGAGAGGAGAGAGAAAAAAACAAGAAGAACATTATCCAAGAAATAGTATAAGAAAATTTCACAAAATTGTTCTTGAGCTTCAGACCATAAAGGGCCTCACTAAGAGTTTAACACAGTAAATGCAAAGAACCCATCACAAGCCATAGAACTGTGGAGTTTCAGAATACTGGAAACAGAAACAAGATCTTAAACCCACTTAAATGGAAAACTGGACACACACAAAGAAGCAGAAATGAGAAAACCACTGGACTTGACATCAATACTGAAAGCCTAAGAACAAAGAAATGGTGCCTCTGAAATTGCAAGTGAAAATTCTTAATCCACAATTCTCAAATGATCTTCATTGTAGAAGAATTAGGAGGAGGAGGAGGAGGAGGAGGAGGAGGAGGAGGAGGAGAAAGAAAAAGTATATGAGCACAAGCAAGAAAAAAAAAAAGGAAAACACAGGAATAACAAAAACAACATGAAAAAACAAAAGAGAGAGAGAAAATATTTTTTAAAGTAGTTAGATATTAAAATTTATTTGATTGTTTCTCTCATGACTGGAAGAAAGCATGCTCAATGACTTCTGGTCATCTTATCTCTTTGGTGTATTTATAATGGACATGTCTCAAAGACATTTATCTTTAAAATTCTTAAGGTAAACCATCAGAGGAAGAAATCTTAAATGAGATGTATGAGTTTTTACCAAGGCTGATTACATATCAACATGTAAGCAAATTTGGAAAAATTTATGAAAACAAGAACTTTTTTATAAATACCAGTCACTGAATCGTTCATTGGGAATACTCTTCCTCAATGAATATGACACCCAATTAGCTCAGCAATGTTCAAATGGACAGTTAAAATTATTTGTAATGTATATGTACTGTAAATTGAATACTTCGAGAGCAAACCTGAAATGCATAGATAAATGGCTTTTATGTTGGCTTAGAAGGAAGACACTAATCAGAATTTTTGAATGTGGGATCTAATTCTTATTTTTCCTCATATAAAATAAACCTATACTCATAAAAAAGTCTGGATAAGCTGAATGAATTCACTCTTCATCTTAACATACAGTGGTTCACAGAGCTGACTACTGTAACAGACTTACACTCAAGCAACAGCTGAAACATAAAAATGAATAGCAACAAAGCTTTTGCCACCTAAGAGAGGGCAGCAGGAAGGGAAAAAAAAATGAAGCTTGAGGTTGTATGAAAAGTACAAAGCATGGGGACTATGAATTATTTGGGGTCACTTAGTTGATTTACAGGTGATGAAATTTAAAACAATTAGAGGTGAAATTTAAAATATGATCATCAATCATCTCTTGACATTGAGAGTCCTTTGACCATGTCTCCCTAAGACAGAGTTAGAAAATAAGAGAGAGATGGAGAGAGGAAAAAGAGAGAGAGCTGTGACTTGCTCTTTTAACAAGAAGACATGGTCCTCAACACTCATTCAGTAATATTTTAAACTTTTCTCCTATGGGAGTATGAAGCCTCTGTGTACATGGCGCTGGGATCAGAAACCAAAACAAAAGGAAAGCCATGGACTACAACCTCTCCACAATCAACCCAATTTTCCAAAATTGGTAAAATTCAATTCTATAGCATCTTTCTATTTAACTATGACCAGCAGGAAACATTTTCTTGTTTTGTTTTCTTCTCGAGATCATTGAGTTTAAATACGGAGTTTAATTTATTATTTAAAAAATCATGTAGGGCACCTGGGTGGCTCAGTTGGTTAAGCGTCCCACTTTGGCTCAGGTCATGTCTCATGTTTCATTGGTTCAAGCCCCGCGTCGGGCTCTGTGCTGACAGCTCAGAGCCTGGAGCCTGCTTCGGATTCTGTGTCTCCCTCTTTCTCTCTCTGCCCCTCTCCCTCTCGTGCTCTGTCTCTCTCGGTCGGTCTCTCAAAAATAAATAAATGTTTAAAAAAATCATGTAAATATCATAGAGTATAATTCAAAATTAGCACAAACCTTTGAGATAAAACACAAGACTTCAAAAACATCCCACTTGGTTTTCCTCTCTCTGGGGCCCTCAAGGTATCTAAGTTTACTCCCTCTGCCACAGGGGACTATGCTGGAAGATGGCTTGGAAAATGCATTTCCTTCCTTCTTTACCTTCCTCTTCCTCCATTATCCTAACTCTGAGAGGGCACAACGGAAAGTGAAACAGAAGTGACTTGATGGAAGCCCCTTCAAACACTCATGACTTTAAAAAGGGGCACGTACTAAATACATCTAAATTATATCTTCCTTCACAATTATTCCTTCATTCCTGTATTTGTTAAACAAACACATACTGCAGGCTTAATATAGTTTCCAATTTGTGACATCTCGTACTCTCTAAAGTTTCCCTAGATCAGAGCAGGTTAAGTTCATTCCTTCATTCATTCATTTTTTTCCCACAAATATTTACTAAATACATTTAGCAACGAACATAGGTTTTTGCAGCCCACTATCTCTGAGGAACAACCGCTCCCCATCATCAATTCATGGGGTTGGGGAGGTTGACCCTTCAAATCCCAGCCCCAGGGTTAGGAACGCCAACTCCCTAGCCTAGTAACTGTCTCAGAAATGGGCATTTGACCCAAACCAAGCCAATTAGAGTCACCCCTAGGGCTTTTGTTAGGACAGCCAGAGGAGACAACCTCTTATTTCTGAGCGCAGTAGTCTAGAGCTGCTGGCTGCCCTAATTGCCTCCCTATAGAGAGTCTGCCTGGGAATGAAGCCAACACAGAGGGAAGCACAGCCAAAACAGCACAAAGAGAAGGGGTCCACCTGTGTCCAGCCATGTCTGAAGAACCGCACCTCACCACTGGACTTGTATTTATATGAGCCAATAAAAAAGCCAGTGGGTTATGCTTTACAGAGGTTTGAGTTATGTTTCTGTCGCTTGCAACCAAAACAGTACTAATACACCTAAACCAGGGTTGGGCACCCTGCCAGCCTGTGGGGCTGTGATAGCAAATGTGACAAGTAAGTGAGTATCTGTGCAGCTTGCACAAGAAAACAAATATCTGGTTAAGAGAGCAGACTTCACACAGACAGACCCAAGTTCAGGGCTTAGCTGTGCTATTTACTAGACTCATCACCTGGATTATTCCCATCTACAAAATGGGTACAACTAGAACTACCTCACAGGCTTGTGTTAAGAATTACATGAGGTTCTGGATGTAACTCACTTTGCTCAGTTACCAGCGCATGCTAGAATGCCCAACAGCGTGGTTATTATTAGTAAGGGGAAAATGACTGAATTCTACACCTGCCATGCCAGGCCATTTGAGCAGATCATTCAGATCTCTTGCATACAATTCTTCCTTGCACTGGGGCGACCATTCCCAAGATAATGTCTGTGCTCCAGGAAACACGGCTATTCATCAGCCAAGAGTCCACATACTTACCATTCACAGTATTTGTGCAGGGCATACCCTATCATAATGAGGTTATCGGTGAGGACCTAGGAGAACATCAAGGGCACTGTTTCCTCCCATCACCCTATCAAATCAAGAATGTGCAGGTGCATGCACATACGTACACACACACACACACACACACACACAGAACGGCTGTTGTAAAAAGGAACCAGAGGACTCACAAATTCTCTCACCTCTACATGGCCTCCTTAGAGAATTTCTATTTTGGGATTTAGGGCAGCCCACTTCCCAACTGCTGGTTACAGGCCTATGAAAATTGTTTCTTTCCTACAATTACAAGCTAAGCATCTAGATCCTATGGAGGAAGGCACAACTATACACATATACAAACACATATACACAGAGACAAACACACAAATAAATGTCTGTGTGTATGTGCATCTGTATATACATGTATACATGTACATGGAATTCTTCTGTAAGGTTGGCACCCAAACAGCTAAGAGCTCAGTTTTTAACCAACTGAGCTACCCAGGCACCCCTAAAATAAAAGCAGTTTTTAAAAGGTAACCACTAGAACACAACCTTTTTGCAGCAACTCTGACTCATCATTCTTCCACGAACAGAGAATTAAACAGGCAACATCCAGGATCCTTCAAGGTAATGCCCACTCTAACACCTTGAAGACGACAAGTCTGGCGTGGGAAGGCTGCATTTTAATTCACGTGGTCACACCTTAAACCTCCCCAACCTGAATCCAGCACATTTCATTACCCCACCATACAACCTGCAACTACTCGTCTGAACTCTCCAACCTGCCCTGCCCCCAATCGTGTTTCGGTTGTGATGATATGCTAATACCACCAATAACACTTCTAACAGTCCTATGGCCATTCACTGTGCATGTTATGAGAGAGCCTGAGAGAGAAGACAACACTATTCCAATTTTACGATGGAGCTCCATACCCTTTCTGTGGCTAACACTTACCACAAAGGTAGGCTTATCATTTGCGTGATATATGATTAATGCCGAGCTCTCCCACAAAACCGTAAGCTCATGAGGTCAAGAACGGTTTCCTTTTTACTCTCCATTTTATCCCCAGCACCTAGCAAAGTGCCTGGTACATGGTGAATGAATAAACAAAAGAACGTGTAGATAGTGCTATTAAGTTTTTTAAAAAGTAAAGTAAAATAGATGAGGCTACATGTATTTAATTAGTGGCAGAGGGTCAGGACAGATCAGTATCTGTGTAAGAATACTTCCTATTTACCTGAGTCTTCAAGAATCTGAGTATGTTTTATAATAGTGTATCAAGTGCCATAGTGATAAATGGTGTTTTAATTTAAAAAGAAGCTCTCTTTGTTCATATGCTGGTGATTTAATTTAAATACACCCAGGGGCGCCTGGGTGGCTCACTCGGTTAAGTGTCCGACTTTGGCTCAGGTCATGATCTCACGGTTCATGGGCTTGAACCCTGCGTCGGGCTCTGTGCTGACAGCTCAGAACCTGGAGCCTGCTTCAGATTCTGTGTCTCCCTCTCCCCCTCCACCGCTCACACTCTGTCTGTCTCTCTCTTAAAAATAAATATTTTTTAAAAATACTAAATACACTTTCTTTACTCCTTACAGTGAGCAAATAATGGCAAAGGTAAAAAGTACTAAATAAATACCTGATCCATATAGCACACTTCTGAGCCCCCCAAACCCTTCCTACAGCTTCACCGATGACACAGCTGCCTGTGACAGGGACAGTCTCTTGGGAGAAACATTGCCCAGAATGTGATTACCTGGAAATGACATCATGATTTATAACACAATTTCCTTCATTCTAAAGCTGTAATGTATAATGAATCAGACAATATCCATATGGGACTTAGTTTCCTCTTAATTGGGGTTATCTCCATTATCTGCTTTCCCCTAAGTTTTGTTTAAAAAAAAAAAAGAACGTCTCCTGCAAAACATGAAATGCAAACCAACTTAAAGGCTCAGTAGTTTAAAAATGAATACTCAGAGAGTTAAAAAAGAAAAAAAACAAGGAAGAATAATATTTTCCTTAGTTTTTTTTAAAACATTCTCTAAAATGTATAATGTATGGAACTTATAAAACATTCCAGAAAACACGATGTATTTTTTAAACTTTACTGTTACAATTTTAGTGGCTCTTTTTTCCTTTTGAATATTATGGAATAAAAATTACCATGAAAATGACCATTAGCCTCAAAAGAAGAGAGCCTGGTTTTATTCACAGCAGGGCAGTTTTCACTCAGAGGAGGCAAGGCCTTTGACAGATCTTTTCTAGTACAATTATTAGCACAACCTAATAGGTGTTCCATAAATTAGAGGAAAAGGCCAATTAATCACACTGTGTAACTTTCAATCCCTGCCTCAGTTTTGAATATATTTCATACCAACCTTGTGGTTTAGCCAAAACATACCCTTTGAAGGAAGGACCAGAGAGTGTGGGATCTCATCTATAGTTCAATTAGGATCTAAAAGGAAGGGAGCTTATTTTTGTTTTAATTTTTGGCTCAGCCCACCAAGAAGGAAATCATGATGTTATGTGTTGTTGAGGAGTTGAGAAACCAATTTAGCGTGGTTCTTCAGACATGGTATTTTATTTGGCAGACTCCAAATTCTCAAAGACATTTTTTAAAAGTTTTTATTTACTTATTTATTTTGAGAGAGAGAGAGGGAGGGAGAGAGAGAGAGAAGGAGGAAGAGAGAGAGGAGGGGGGAGGGAGGGAGGGAGAGAGAATCCCAAGTAGACTCTGTACCATTAGCACAGAGCCCCATGGAGGGGCTTGAACTCACGAACCATGAGATCATGACCTGAGCTGAAACCAAGAGTCCAGAAGTATAACCGATTGAGCCATCCAGGTGCCCCTCAAAAGCATTTTAACTGATATGGGATCACCCCGTGTAAAGGGGAGTCCTCAATTAAAAGGCAGAGAACAGACTGGGGCATGCCTATTATGAGTGCATGAAAGGCATTCAGAGTCACCTGTAAGAAGAGAGTAGATACTTGTTTTGAGCTTTTGGCTACAATGCGGTAACTTAAAACGGAGAAAAGGAAAGCATCTTAGTGTAGAGAAGTGTGTGGAAAGTAGGAAACACCTGTGCTCTAAAATGGCAGTGAGAAGAACAGGGTCCAAGAGCTAGGACTGCAAAGGGAGGCGAAACAAATATTTGGAGAATTAGAGATCCAGTACTACACCTTTGTATCTGGGATTTTTTTCCCTTTTTCCCTACATGGGATTTGCCACAATTTATTAGAACATAAAGGTTAAATATTTATGTTATTAAATCAATAATGAAAGAAGATAAAAATAAGATGAACTGAGGAAGAATCCCCAGTTCTCTCCTATCCATCCATAAGGAAGTCTACTTGCCCCCAGGGCTCCTCATCAGATACCCTTATGTCAGTTTCTGGTCCTACAAGAATGAGGCAAGGAGATATTACCCCTGCAATTTCAACCTCTTTCATGATGGCAACATCACGTGGCTTGGTGAAGAGTCTGGATGTTGAATCAGATGGCAAATTATATATTCAATCAGTTGTGCCACTAATAAACTGTGTACATGGATGCAAACATGTTGCTCCCTAAGCCTCCAGCTCCTCATTGAGCCCTTTCAAGTTAGCACTGAATGACTCCAGGACCTCAGGAGGAAATCTGAGTCCACATGTGCTCTTTGCTGAGCGCTCAAACTGGCCCTTCCTTCTCTGACATGCAGGCCAAGGTTAGGCAGGCCCACCTACCTCTTAGCAAAACACTGGAAAGGATCTAGAAGGAGCAAAGAGTCTTCACAAGAAAAGAATAATTGTTCAAGTCTTCATAAGAACACAACCGAATATCCACAAAGCTATGCTGTTTAAAACTGAATCCTCAATTAGCTTCAATCAAAATATACTGCTTTAGATGTGAAAATAGTCTTTGATGGGATAACTTCTTTATTACTTAATTTAATTATGGTTCTTATGAGAGACATTCCAGGAATGAGCAGCCCTAAATAATTCCTTTATGTCTTAACTCCCTTTTGACTCATTCATTATTTACCATTTATCTTCTAGCCACAAAGAAAGAGAGAGAGACAGAGAGAGAGACAGAGAGAGAGACAGAGAGACAAAGGCTTACATATGTTTACATATATCTTATTGTCTAATAAAATAAATCATATTTTTCAAGGAAAAAAATCAACTTTTTCCTAGCCCCGAACTCTGATTACTTTATCACTTGGATCTTTATAGAAAGACAATTGGAAATAATGGGCAATGTTCCAACAGCAATTTTACCAAAGAATACAAAATCAGTCTTCATATGACCATTTTGCATGGCCTCATTAACCTCTCTTTTGAAAATCCACCCCCTAAAAACCAAGAAGACATGACAACACCTATAAATCTATTTTTGTGGTGAATTAGCACACTATGCAATTAATTAATGTTTCTTCGTTTTAATTATCACTGGTTTTTATGTTTGAGTTTGGTGGAAATAAAGTAGCCTTTTAATTCTGAAAAGCTATTTTCTCAAAATAATCGTTTCCGCGACCAAGAGATTTTTCTTTACCACCCACAACCCAATACGGTAATTATCCTTTTTCTTCTGATTAACTTCTGCATAAACAGGAATAAGACCAAAGAAAGGTGTGAACATGACTAATTTTCTGCCCCCACCTCTCCTTCTGATATCTGACTCAAGCCTCTGTGCCCACTTACTCCTGGGCAGAACCTGTCCTGTGTCTTTCTCTTGAGAGAGGATGCCCTCAGCTAGCTTATTTAGGATTGGAAATCGGGCTGATAAAATAATCCTGACCATAGGGTTTGCTGCTAAAAACCTGATCTGTGTTACCCTTACCAGTAATGTCTGTAATCTGGTTGGAGGAATCTATTCTAGAAATGCAGTGTGTGATGATCAGAGCTAGAAATGAGGGGGAGTCCTTAAAAGATGCTGTGTAATTGAAATTTGCTAAGGGGGTAGGTTGTTTTTTTTTTTTAGTTTATTCATTTTTGAGAGAGGGAGAGATATAGAGAGAGAGTGCACAAGCAGCGGAGGGGCAGAGAGAGAGAGAGAGAGAGAGAGAGTGAGGGAGGGAGACACAGAATCCAAAGCAATTTTCAGGCTCTGAGCTGTCAGCACAGTGCCCGATGAGGGGCTCGAACTCATGAGCTGTGAGATCATGACCTGAGCTGGAGTAGGTTGCCTGAAGGACTGAGCCACACAGGCACCCTGCTAAGAGGGTAGGTCTTAAGTGTTCTCACCACAAAACAAAACAACAAAAAAAGTAACCCTGTGAGGTGATGGGCCTGTGAATTAGCTTGATTGTGGTATGTTATTTCATAATCTACCAGTATATCAATATCAAATCATCAAGACACTCATCTTCCACATTCAAACTCTTTCCATACAATTAACAAATTCATCTAAAAGTACAGAACTATGAGCCCTCCCTTCCAAAATAAAGAGAAATAGTAAATCATTATAGAAGAAGATGTCCAGCCTCTCCAGTGAAGAAATGTAGAAGAAAACAACTACATGGCCCTGTCTTTCTAGAGACCAAAATGGCTGCATAAAGATGTATAAAGCATAAAACCCAATACTCCTACTTTAAGGATACATTCTAAGACAATAAACCAAAAGCATAATAGTCTTTAGTATGAGGATACCTATGTCAATACTGCTTATGATAATAAACAATTAGAAACACCAATACATAACAATGAGGGAAAGGTTGAGTATATCATGGCATATCAATGCTCCAAATTCTTGATTACTGTAAAAAATATGACCAGTGCCGTTTCAGTTATGCAAGAGGAGTAAATTCCAGAAATCCGCTGTACAACACTGTGCCTGTCGTTAACAATGCATATCATACACTTAAAAATTTGTTGAGAGCAGATCTCATGTTAAGTGTCCTCACTACATTAAAAAAGTACATACGTAAGCACAGAGTTTATATAGAATACAGTGTTCGGTAGGAAAAGCAGAACATTATGAGCTCACTTCTTACAACCATGCAAAGTGTACAAACACAGATAAGAATTGGGAATAAACTTAAAGTTATAAACAGAGATTGCAATTAATTATATTCCCTTTTTGTCTACCAAGTTTATTTAGTATATAATGACATTTTTTTTAAATATCGAAAGAGTGGACAGAATTTAGAAGAGGACTGGTAGGTTGTCAAGTGCAAACACCACCAGGAGTCTTGACTCGCACAAAGAAAGCATGGGTCTCGTGTTCAATGATAACTCAGTGTCTGAGCCCTTCTGGTGGTCAGGCTCCACCACGCTCCCACCCAGTCAGGCAAGGCTGATTGATTACTTCAATAGAACTAGCCAAACAGAACCAGATAGGGGTCAGTAGATTTTTGCCTCTGGGGCCATATTACATTTGTATTTGAGGGATGTCCAAAGACCTTCTCTGCAGCTTCAGTCCTCTGCATTTCCCTAAAGACAGGTCTACACTAGCCAAATAAATCAGAAAATAATCACACACTATACAGATCTGTTCCGTCTCCACCATTGCTACTTAAGGTTCACAACTACAAGTTACAAAATCATCCTTTCTCCATTTAAAGCACAAAAATAGATGTCAGCAGCATGCTAACTAGTGCCTTAATCCCTGCTCAAAATAGCACAGCTTAAAAAATAATTCTGGCAGTTCTCACATTATAATACCAACAAAAACTCAAACGTGTGTGGCACTTTACAGTATATAAAATGCTGTTGTAAACATTAGTTTACGCCACCACAAGATCCTTACGTTAGTTAAAATTCAGCTTAGCTTACATTAAAATGGAGTGTCAAGTTCTAGCAGCTTTCTAATTGCAAGGAAAAACCAGGCAATTAAAAGAAGTATACTTAGAGGAGCTACTTCTCAGCTATGATATGGAAAATGAAATCACTAAAGCCAGCAATTCTTTTAATCCAAAATTAGGTGGGTGGGTATCAAATTCACCATAAAATCATATTATTTTTCACACATCCTTTTAGTGCTTATGGAGTCTAGGGGTTGGGGGTGGGGGCACAATTTACTATTTATTCTATTAAAGGTCAGACAAAAGTTGAACAAAAAGAGGTTACTTTATCATCCCTGAATAGAACAATTCAACTTTCACACCTGTTATGATTCAGCAGACTTTTACGCAGTGTTGACTATATGCACCAAGCTCCAGGCTGTATACAAACATGAATACAACAAGGTCCCCAACTTTAGAGACTGAGGAAGGGCCACAGGACAGCCCTATGAAGCTTGAGCTCCAACAACACGTCTGATCTCTTCTAACAGAAGACATGAATACAGAACCATGAGCCCTCCCTTCCAAAATAAAGAGAAATGGTAAATCATCATAGGAGAAAATGCCCAGCCTCCCCAGTGAAGGAATGTTGAAGAAGACAATTTCTCCTCCCACTCAGGTCTCCACTATTGCAAAGAGACATTATAATATTCCTTATAATAAAGGAAGAACGCTAAAATAAAGGGATAATGGGAACACGAAAGCACACGAACAGAGTGAGAAGGGAGCCATCAACAAATAAAGATTAGAACAGATCTCTACACAAGTAGGTAGAAAATGGTGCCTCAAGAATCAGGGCAAAGGAAATCCAGCAGAAGATACACTTTTGGGGGACCCATAGTCTAGGAAGGAGTGAACTTGCTTGCAGACACCAAGGTACAGGACCACCAGGCACTCTGGGAGAAGGGAGTCTAAGATGCAGGACTGACATCAGTGGGGACTAATGAGGAATCACAAACCAAACTGCCTTCTCCTCTTCCCCACCATCCTATCTCTGAGGGCTAACTTCAGGTTTCTGGACCTAATACTCCTAATACAAGAGGATTTTCCAAAAATAAAGAATGTGAGTCTTCTCATTGCAATGACCCACCAAGTAATCAAGGAAAATGAATTCCAAATTAGATACATTGTGTCAGAATGTTCAGAACAACAAGGATGAAGAGAAGATCCCAGAAGTTTCCAGAGGAAAAAACGAAGACATGTACAGAGAATGAAATTTAGACTTGCATGAGACTTCTCATGAGAATCACAGAAGCTAAAAGACAATGAGAAATGCCTTCTGGTTCTTATGGGGGAAATTATCTTCAGTCTATAGAAGTCCTATCTGGTCAACCCTGTAACCCACGAGACAGAAAAAAGACATTATCCGACATGCATGGGCAGAATACAGACATTGTTAGAAACGCATGGGCTGACAATGCAGAAAGTTCACCTTTCATGCACCCTTTCTGAGGAAATTACTTGAAAATTTATCAAATGAAGCTAGATGGTAAACAAAGAAGAACCAAAAAAGGTATAAAGTTCCAAAACCTGGATTCAGCCAAGAAGAGCAATGAAGGGTCATCCTGGGGGGGTACACGTGCACAGCCAATCTGGGGTCTATCAACCCAGAGAAGCAGCAGCAGCAAAGGAAATCACAAACTAAAAAACTACTCAAACTGGGGAGTGAAATTCCAAGTCAAGAGTCCCAGAGTCTACTCTAGCCCCAAGAGCTGTGCCAATCTGGCCAAATCACTTATCCTCACTTCTTCATCCATAAAATAAGTTAGATAAACTCAATAATCCCTAAGATCCCTGTCATCTCTGCTTGTTTTGTTGGCTTTACATTTCAGGTCATTCACTAGTGAAAATTTAATAGCAAAGGGTCACCTCATGAATGCAGCCAATTCATAACCATTAACACCCAGGTCTGGTAAGAGTCTAACCAAGTGCAACATTCTGTTGACCGCACTGCATTGTGGACGCCGAGGGAAGTCGGCGTTTTTCAAACCTAAGCCTTTTTCAAAGAGCCGCCACTAAGTTCTAGCTTACAAATTCATCAGTCATTTGATGTGTTCCACTGGTAGCCATCTGAGGAGATACAACAGTCCCTGTCCTCAGACTGCTCACACCGTAGAGGGGGAAACTGACCAGTAAACAAGGTGAAAGTGCTCTGACAGAATTAAGCCTATGCTGCTAATGGAAGAGAGGATAATTAGCTCTGCTAAAGGTTGTAAAAAACGAGTAGGGAAGAAGAGGAAAGAATTTTGAAACACCTTCTGGGATCCAAGTGTGAATAAGTGAATAAGAGATTTCTGTTAAAGTTCATCACCCTACAGTTAGCTCTTTAATTCAGCCCATTGAGCTACTGGACCTTGATCCTATTAGCCATCATTTAACTCTGGGTCACAGTCTGTGCTACCTGTGCAATGCCATGTCATATGATGATTAAAAAGATGAATAAGAAAATCCTGCCAATGCAGAATTAAGCAGGACATACCCTCCAAGCTGCTGATGGGTGTGGTCATTTGACTAATTCCTCACATCCACCTTCCATTCCTCCATATGACTATCCTGACAACCCAATACAAACTCCATCTGCAGTCTAGAAATCCTGCAAAAGAAAGATCTGAGGTCTGACACAATCTGTTCATAGCAAATCTCCAGGAGATGCTGGCCCTCTTCTCTGGGCTCACATATGCACACTTGATTTTTTTTTTAAGTTTATTTGTTTATTTTGAGAGACAGAGACAAAGAGAGCAAGTGGTGGAGGGGCAGAGAGAGAGAGAGAGGGACAGACAGAATCCCAAGCAGGCTTTGCACTGTCAGCATGGAGCCCAACGCAGGGCTCGAACCCACAAACCATGAGACCGTGATCTGAGCCTAAACCAAGAGTCTGACATTTAACCACCTAAGCCACCGAGGCTCCCCTGCATGCTTGATTTTAAAAAACTTTCTTAATTCAGGGCACCTGAGTGGCTCAGTAAGTTAAGCATTGGGCTTCCATTCAGGTCATGATCTAGCAGTTCATGAGTTGGAGCCCCATATCAGGCTCTGTGCTGACAGCTCAGAGCCTGGAGCCTGCTTCAGATTCTATGTCTTCCCCTTTCCTGCTCACACACTGTCTCTCCTTCAAAAATAAATAAACATTAAAAAATTTAAAAAACTTTATTAATTCTTACAATATTCTTAAAACTTGTCTAAGGTGGCCATTAACTCCACCAGTCTGAAGTAGTATATAGATTCTACCTTCTTTCCATTCAGGGAAAAACACCCAGAATTTTTGTTCATTTTCATTATTTCTCAATATCATATCTATAGCTGTCCAAAAATCTTATTTGCAGCCCCCTTTCAGTATCCTGGAAAAAATATCATTAATTCCAGGGCATCTGAGTTCAAGTAAAGCTAAATAATCTCTCATCCATCAGCCATGTTATTCATCACCAGCACTAAAATATAAAAATCCCAACAAGAAATTGGTTTGGACTAGAAACAAATTTCTTCATTAAAATGAAGCCAAAGTGAACGGATTAAAAGGAGAATGAAAATCCAAGGCAGGAGCATGATATTAAAATGACAGCTCTGTGGTTTTACTTTTTTGGAAACATACAAAATACATGAAAAATGTGTACAGGGTTTTACTTTTTTGAAAATATACACAAAACATATGATTTGCTTAAATTACTCAGTAACCATTACATATAAAGCGCGTCCACCAGAATGTGGGTGTGGGGCTAGGCTCTGTCCTTCCTCCTCTACGCTTCTCTCTCTAAGAGCAGGGGGGCGGGGAGGGGCGGCGCTCACCCTCAGAAACTCATCTACTATTTAAGAGACTGCAGATCTTGTCTCCAGCTTCCTAAGAATCCCAGGCCTGTATGTCCATCTGTCTATTCGGCTTTTCTCCCTAGATAGTCCACTTTAACTTCCAGGGCGACTTGCTTCAAGCCAAACTATCACTTTCTGAAAAAATATAGTCCCCCACTTCTGTTGCTAGTGCCATTCGTTTTTCCTGTTACCCTAAATCATCACTGATGTGGTTTAAAGGATTACGATTCACCTAGAGGAGAAAGCAGGAAAAAAACCTCTCTGACCTCACCTGCAGCAATTTCTTACTGGACACATCTCCAAAGTCAAGTGAATTAAAAAAGCAAAAATGAACTATTGGGACCTCATCAAGATAAAAAGCCTTTGCATTGCAAAAGAAACAATCAACAAAACTAAAAGGCAACCAATGGAATGGGAAAAGGTATGTGCAAACAACATATCAGACAAAGAGCTAGTACCCAAAATCTATAAAGAACTCACCAAACTCCACACCTGAAAAACAAATAATCCAGTGAAGAAATGGGCAGAACACATGAATAGACACTTCTCTAAAGAAGACATCCAGATGGCCAACAGGCACATGAAAAGATGCTCAACGTCACTCCTCATCAGGGAAATATAAATCAAAACCACACTGAGATACCACCTCACACTGGTCAGAGTGGCTAAAATGAACAAGGCAGGAAACAACAGATGCTGTCAAGGATGTGGAGAAACGGGAACCCTCTTGTACTGCTGGTGGGAATGCAAACTGGTGCAGCCGCTCTGGAAAACAGTGTGGAGGTTCCTCAAAAAATTAAAAATATATCTACCTTATGACACAGCAATAGCACTGCTAGGAATTTACCCAAGGGATACAGGAGTGCTAATGCATAGGGGCACTTGTACCCCAATGTTTACAGCAGCACTTCCAACAATAGCCAAATTATGGAAAGAGTCTAAATGTCCATCAACTGACAAATGGATAAAGATGTAGTTTATATATATATATAATGGAATACTACTTGGCAATGAGAAAGAATGAAATCTGGCCATTTGCAGCAACGTGGATGGAACTGGAAGGTATTGTGCTAAGTGAAATAAGCCAGGCAGAGAAAGAAAGATATCCATCCACTCATATGTGTATCCTGAGAAACTTAACAGAAGACCATAGGGGAGGGGAAGGGGAAAAAAGAAATTACAGAGAGGGAGAAAGGCCAACCATAAGAGACTCTTAAATACTGAGAACAAACTGAGGGTTGATGTGGGGTGGGGAGAGGGAAAAGTGGGTGATGGGCATTGAGGAGGGCACCTATTGGGATGAGCAGTGGGTGTTGTATGGAAACCATTTTGACAATAAATTATATTTTAAAAAAACAAAAAACAAAAAAAAAATAAAATAAAGGGTTAGGGTTCAGAGCCGATGACCAAGAATTACTGACACATCTTCAGTGCAAAAAGGTGGTGTTATTAAACCATGGGAACATGACCTTAGGCAGAAAGAGCTGCACTGGGGTTGTGAAGAGTGACTGATTATATACCTTCAGTTTGGGAGGGAGTTAGGGATAGCGTAAATCTCTGAAGTATTTTGGAAACAAAGTTTCCAGGACCTTGAGAGGCTAGCTGCTATTAGGAAAAGGTCCTTTATTACTGTTTAACAAAAACTCAGTCATGAAATCCTTTGGCTGTATATGAGGGTGCCATATGATTGGAAGATGACTGCCAACCTGTATCGTGGCATGTGTGTGTGTGTGTGTGGGCAGGGGTAAAGATAAAAGAAGTTTCCAAAGGAATTTTTGTATATTAAAGTAGACTTACAGGATCTTGGGCGGGGGGCGGGGTGGGGGGAGGTCTGGCTAAGATTGTCTTTTGACCTTAGCAACGTGTCAACATCAAGGCAACTGAGCTCCCAGAGGAAGGTCATCCTGCCTGTTTCAAGGACTTGTCAACGTGCTGTAGGCAGTAAGGAAATTTAATTTTTCATTTGCCTTTGTTCCCCACATCAATCACCACAGAAACCTAAATCATGTCCACTCTTTCCTCTTGTCCATGTCCAAGTCAGTGCCCAAGTTCATCAATCTTCCCACTGCAGTTTCTCTTACACAATCCTTTCCTTTAATTCACACAACCAAAACTCAAATTCAACAACTCAACATCAGAAAAAAACAAATAATCCAATGAAAAACAGACAGGGGACATGAATAGACATTTTTCCAATGTAGACATATAGATGACCAACAAACACATGAAAAGATGTTCAATATCATTAATCATCAGGGAAATGCAAATCAAAACCACAATGAGGTATCGCCTCACAACTGTCAGGTGGCTAGAGTCAAAGCAAAGCAAACAAACAAATCAAGAAATAACAAGTGTTGGTGAGGATGTGGAGAAAAAGGAATCCTCTGCTCTGTTGGTAGCAAAACAAGTTGATGCAGCCACTGTGGAAAACAGTATGGGATTTCGTCAAAAAATTAAAAACAGAAATACCTTACCCAAAGAAAACAAAAAAAACTAAGTTTTAAAGATATATGTACCCCTATATCTTAAGCGTTGCTTACAGTAGCCAAGATAAGGAAGCAACCCAAGTGTCCATCCATAGATGAATGTAAAGAGAATGGATAAAGGTATATATACAATGGAATATTAGCCATAAAAAAATGAAATCTTGCCATTCCTGACATGGATGGACCTAGAGAGTATTATGCTAAGTGAAATAAGTCAGACAAAGAAAGACAAATGTCATATTATTTATATGTGGAATCTAAAAAAACAAAACAAATAAGTAAACAAAAAGCAGAAACAGATCCATAAATACAGAGAACAAACTGATGGCTGTCAGAGGGGTGATGGGTGGGGGGGATGGGAAAAATGGGTGAAGCAGAGAGGGACACACAAGCTTCCAGTTACGAAATGATTTAGGAAGACAAAAGGTACTGGGTAGGGAATACAGTCAATGGTATTATAACAGCGGTGTGTGGTGACAGATGGTAGCTACCCTTGGGGTGAACAGAGCATCAGGTATAAACTTGTCCAGTCACTATGTTGCACACCTGAAACTAATGTAACATCATATGTCAACTATACTTAAATAAATAAATAAATAAATAAATAAATTTTAAAACTCCTATCAACCTCCTATCACCTCATTCTACCTCTCCCTACTTCAGTGTCATCTCTCCCAACTTCCAGAAGAAGGGCTACAGATCCATCCATCTCTCTGAAACACGCCATTTCACTGCATTCCCAGGCTCTCCCACTTGCAGCGACCTCCCAGTTTCCCCAGTGGATGAACAAGACCACCCACAGTTTAACCTTCAAGACCATCCATTCTTGTTTACTCCCTGCCACCAAACCTTTGCACATGCACTCCCAGCTGGAATGCTTTCTACAATTCAATTCAGTAACATCTATTTAAATCTTTAAATCCTTTGCAGCTTGCCTCTCCGCTGAAGGTATAAATACACACAGTTTGCAGGAATGAATGTGTGCCTCTTACAAGGGAGACTGGAACGAAACGGAGTCGAGTGGGAGCTTACTGGGCACTGTAGAGGATATGAAGGTTTGTATCGTGTCCAAACATTTGAAAAAAAAAATGCATCCTGATTTCCAATGAAAATAAGTTATGCACCTCTTGGGGAGAAATATCCTGTTATAGGCCGAATGCAGCGCATATCATTAAATAAGTATCTCTGAAAAGGCACATAAAACTTCATTGTTTTCTTCATTAAATATTAAGCTCACTCTAAAAAAATAAGGACCACCTAATGGGAGTCAACTAATTTCATGACAATTCAAATAATCTTTGACCTTCGTCTCCATGCCCAAGATGTCTTATTTTTAAAGACAGATTCTTATCTGAAATGTCTGGGGATTTTGCTTTAAAGAAATAACTTAAACAAGATGAACTTCCAAAGATCCTTCCAATTCCTTAATTCCCCAGGGGTTAACTATCCCAAATGGCTCCCTAAGTAATTACAGGAAGGATAGGGTCAAATACATCTCTTCACAAAGCATTCTGGAAGAAAATCCACAAGCTCCTTAGACCAGTTCCAGGTAGCTCAAGATCTCCAGTCAAGATTTCTTCTTTTAGTGAAAGAGCTGTCCTACCACATTCTCACCATTGCTCTAGAAAAGCAGCACAATATTTGCCAAGCAGGATACATGTCATCTAAGAATTATTTAACCATCTGCATATTAATCGCCACAGCATTCTGTAATTAACATTTTCTTTAAGATCGATGAGTAAGTATCACATGCCAGGAAATACATCTTAAATTCATCCGAGCCTCGCTTTAAAATGCAACAATATGTACTGCGTACCGCTTTATGAGTAACAGGACTAAAAACAAATGAACACCTTTCTCAGCAACTCGTGAATGAAAGATTATGAAATCCTGGAAAACATACTCGTTCCATTTTTCTCTATTACACAAAGAATGGATAATAAACTTTAAACTGTCAAAACAGTGCATGGGGGAGAGGAAAGAGCCTAAGGTAGTACCATAGTACCATGCTGAAGCTAGCTATTAGGTACAGGGGACGGGTGATTCTCTCTCTTCTGCTGCCCTGAATAACAGTTCACAAAGTGAAAGGAAAATTTACCCTCATCAAGGAAGACGTGAATAGAAGACATGAGCGCATCTCCTTTCCTAGAGGAGAGAGAGCCATTTTCAGGTGCTAGGTATCTTTTATTGTGCTGGGGGTAATCCTGGTATGCTCTTACTCGGCAGTCCTTTCAAGAATATCCAAATATGACTATTTTAACTATATTCATGAGGATGTTCCTAAACGTTAATAGGAAGAAAGGATAAATATTAACAAGTACTAGGATTTATGAGGATTAAAATAAACTTTCATGGTTACAAGCAAACAAATGACTAATGCAATTAAGGCTCCTACAGGACTAAAAAGTAGAGTTTTCACACTGGAGTTATCAATAACCATGATGAACATCTTTATTTTTAGGCTGGTACCTTAAAGACCAGTGAAAAATAACAAAAGAGGAAGAAATAATAAAGAGATGGAAAATGTCTTACTCCTCCATCAGATAGCTCCTTGAGGTTAGAGCCCTCTTCCTCATATTTGCTTCCCATTTCCTGGCATGGTGACTACATTTAGTAGAAGAACAGACAATCTAATTTTCTTCTGAATAAATAAAATAGTAATAAATCTGTGAAATACTATAAAAGTACTAAATGACAAAATCACTAAATCATAAAAGTATTATATATGCTGCATTTTAATGATGATTACATAACAGCACTCTGAAAATTTAAAAGCACCATATGAGCCATGCAGATAGTCCAATGTAGTCTTTTAAGACAGTTGAAAACATTCTTAATCTTTCTTCATTTGTGCATTCAAAAAATATTTATTGAGCCCCTACTATGTATGGGGCACTCTGCTACTCTGGGAATACAATGATGACCAAGAATTGTGTGGTATCTACTTTCTCAGAACAGCCTGGTGGTTGAGGCTAACAATCATGCAAACAAACAATTACAGTAGAATTGGTAAGTACTAAAGTAAATATGATAGGAGTCCAGAGAGGTTATGGACGCAGACACAAAGAGGCAGTGCCTAATCCGGACTTAATAGGTCAGAGGATACTTTCCTAGATGAAACTACACTTATAGGGGCGCCTGGGTGGCTCAGTCGGTTAAGCGTCCGACTTCGGCTCGGGTCACGATCTCACAGTCCGTGAGTTCGAGCCCCGCATTGGGCTCTGGGCTGATGGCTCAGAGCCTGGAACCTGCTTCCGATTCTGTGTCTCCCTCTCTCTCTGCCCCTCCCCCGTTCATGCTCTGTCTCTCTCTGTCTCAAAAATAAATAAACGTTAAAAAAATTAAAAAAAAAACAACTACACTTATAAATAGGAAACCAAAGAGATTAATAAGAATTTGCAAGGCAAAGTGAAGATTTCCTGCAGAGGTAACAGCCCAGAGTCCAGGCGTGGAGGTAAGAAGAAGTATGGCTACAGGCTACACAGAGCCCATGGGAGTTGGGGCTGAAAGTGATGGGTAGGGACTGGTAAGGTTGAGAAGAGTAAGATAAGCCTGATTATGAAGGACCTCATAGGGTATGTTAAGGAGTTAGGATTTTAATCTAAGAGCAGTATGCAGCTACTGTTTCTGAGGCCTGGGTAGAAGACATCACTTCATCAGATTACACTTGTTATAATATCCTGACTGCATTACAACAGTGGTTCTCAGATCGTGATGCCCAGATGGGCAGCCTCTAAATATGTTAGAGATGTACCCTGGGAATATGTTAGAAATAGACATTCTTGGGCCCCACTGCAAACTACAGAATCAGAAACTCTGGGGGCAGAGCCCCGAAATCTGCATTTTAATAAAACTTCCAGGTGATTCTGATGCATAGTACAGAGATGGTAACTGAAGAGTAGATAAGATAACCCAGAGAAGGTATAACAGAAAAGAGGGCCAAGGAGAGCCCTGGGGGGGGGGGGAAGGGATAATACCAATGTTTAAGAGATGGGGGGGGAAGGGATAATACCAATGTTTAAGAGATGGCAGGGGAAGTCAGAAGCATATGGAGCTGTGAAAGCCAAAGGCAGGAGCAGGTTGGGTCAAGTCAGTGAAGAAATTGGGTAAGTCAAAGACTGAGAAGCATCTCTCTTGGATTCAGCAATGATAAGGTCATCCGTGACTGGCAAGAACAGTCTTAGTGGGTGGGGCTTAAAGCCTGACTGTGGCGAGGTAAGAGACTGGACATAATAGTTTAAGAGGGCAAGCGGCGAGGGAGGGTATTTCTAAACTGAGGAAGACTTGGCCATGTTCAGATGACAGCAAAAAGGAGCCATTAGAGGGAAGAGTTGGCAGGGCGAACTCTCTAAGGAAGTGGAAGGGGACGTGACCCAGGAACCAGCTACTGGGAATAAGCCTTGGACAGAACCAGAGTCATCTCAGGCACCCTCACAGCATGAGGAAGGCAAAGATGGATGTGGGCACAGGTGTGCTGGGGAGAGAATTCTCCTCTGAGGGCTTCTCTTTCCTCTTTCAAACAAGAGGAAAGGTTATCTGCTGAGATGGCGGGGGAGGGGAGGGCGGGCAGTGCTCAAAGTCCAGACATGGCTCCTATCACAGGGGACAACACTGAAAGATGGAAAATAAGCTGGGACAGTGAGTCCCTGGTCTACAGGAGACACAATGGGACAGGACCAGTCAGACGGTGGCAGTGGAGACAGAAGGAAATTTACAAACTACAGAGATATTATGGAGGTAGAATTACCAAGAGTTGTTGATGGGTACATTACAGGAAATAGGAGGAGTGTGTCTAGCTGTGGAGGATTGGTCTAGACAGGGTGTAGAAGGTGGGTGGAAGATGCCTATTCACCGAGACAGTGAGCAGGCATCCTTATCTGTGAAAGGGGATAATATTACTTCCTTCGCATACAGCCGCTGGAACAGCTGATGGGAAAATACATGCAAAGAGCGAGTCTGCTACTTAGGGAAGCACAGAGCAAATGGTAGCTGTTGTAATTATTTCACTCTTATAGCAGAACACTTTGAATAGAACAAGCACTCATGTTTGCTGAATGATGACTGAATGAATGGACACATGAATGAAGAGGAGCGTAAACAGAAGGAGACTATATATTTTCGCCAATGAGACTATGATAGTTACTTATCAGACAGTGGCTTTCCTACTCTGTGTTGATTTTGTAGAATGGGGGCCTTTTTCCATAAGATAGGTTTCAAGTATTTAAAGAAATGGATGATGGTATCTCTCCTTTACTTAAATCTCATCTCCTTGCCTTGAGGATACAATACATGATCCAATGCCATTCACTCATCGTAACACTCCTGATGCACATCCGTGGGCGTACTGCCCTCACTGCTTCCAGCCCCCTCCCACCCTGATCCATTCCTTCCCTCTCTGCAGGTCCCTACCCACCCTGACTTCTCCTGGCCCTCCCCACCTTCCTTCCAGCTTCCAGGGCCTCCTGCACCATGCACTAGTCACTGACTCTTCTTGGCTTGACTCCTCCAAGGACCTCCCAGGGTCACTTTCACTAGCACATGCCCCTTTCCTTTCTTTTTTTTTTTTGTCCAAACTGCAGTAAATATATAACCTAAAACTTGCTGTTTTCATCATTTCAAGTGTATGATTCAGTGGCATTAATTATATTCAGTGTTGCACAACCAACACTACTATCTATTTCCAAAACTTTTCATCACCCCAAATAGAAGTTCTTTACCCATTTGGGCAGTAGCTCCCTCTACCCCCAGGTTCTTCATTCTGCTGTCTGTCAAGGGCAGGAACTACTGTCTGTCTTAAGAGACTGCCTATTCTAGAAATGTTGCGTAAGTGGAATTGTACAATATTTGTCCTTTTGTGTTGGACTTCTCTCACTCGGCATAATGTTTTCAAAGTTCATCCATGTTGTAGCTACTTCGTCTCTTTTCGGGGCTAATATTCCACCATACATACATGTCACATTTTGTTTATCCACTCATCTGCTGATGGACACTGGGGTTGTTTCTACCTTTTGGTGACTGTGAATAACAGGACCGTTGGCTGCTGGGAACACAGGTGTACATGTATCTGTTTGAGTTCCTGTTCTCAACTCTTTGGGGTAGATGGGCGTATGCCTAGCTGTGGAATTGCTGGGTCATATCGTAATTCTATGTTTAGACTTCTGAGAAGCCCCTATGCTGTTTGTGATAAATATAAAAATCTCATGCTTACTTTAAGACCCGGAGGTGTTGCTTTCCCTCAACCCCTCACCATGGACTCTCTCCCTTGAGAATCACTCGAAGCCTTAGCCCAGCTATTAAGACTGTTCGTGGTCTGGCCCCTCTGTCTCCCATTCCTCCTTTCCCTCTCTCCTCTCCTATGTTCTGACTATGGTGAATCCCTGTGATTTACCGATGGCTTTGCCTCTGCACATGCCAACTCTGCCCTTTCTCTCTCTCTTTTACCTACTCTTGCTGGAAGAGAAGAAACTGTTCAAGCCCTTCTGGACACTCTTGGGTCTCCCACAGCACCTGCTATGCACCAAGAGGGCAAAAATTACCACGATTCTGAATTGTTCAAAAGAATAAAATCCATTCTGGCATCTCTCAGCTCACATACCCCGCCATCAACCAAGCCTATGTTGTATAAAAGCTCAAGCAAGTCTGAAAACAAAACTTCATTGGCATAAAATTTCAAGGCCAGACTACAGTGGGCTCTCCAAAGGAAGTTTCATCTATTTAGTTTAACAAAATTATGGTGTAAATATGTTCTTTTTTTCAACGCTTTTATTTTTTTTTTTTATTTTTGGGACAGAGAGAGACAGAGCATGAACGGGGGAGGGGCAGAGAGAGAGGGAGACACAGAATCGGAAGCAGGCTCCAGGCTCCAAGCCATCAGCCCAGAGCCCGACACGGGGCTCGAACTCACGGACCGCGAGATCGAGACCTGGCTGAAGTCGGACGCTTAACCGACTGCGCCACCCAGGCGCCCCTAAATATGTTCTTTTCATCATTAAAACACTACTAAATACCATATTCAACATTTTCTTTGAATCCAAATGTCTCAAGGAAAGGGATCACATCGATTTGAAATCTTTTCATTATGAAATTAGCACATATAGAATAATGCATAACATGATATACATGCCTTAATGAATTAACCTGAGAAACGCCAAGTACCCACCTTCTAATTCAAGAACATATTGTCACGGTCCCCCAGAAGCCTCTCATATGACCCTTCCCCTTCTTCCCTGTCAGGAAGCTAACTTTAACAGGGCCTATTTCTTTGAAAAATAAAGAGTTCCATCTAAATAGGCAACTAAACTTTATTAAAGAATAAAGCAAAGTTTTGGCTGTTATACATGGGATCTCATGGTATATCATCGACAAATGTGTTGGGTGATAGTTGGTGTTAATGTCACAGATCTGCATTTTATACCATCTTCTGTTCCATCTTTCAAAATAATTATAATTAATTTTAACAAATTAAATTTTGGCTTTCAGAGATTCCACTGTGAAAAAAAATCTATGGTTTGCTTATTTCTTTCCAAATGACAGTATATACTAGCTGGGGGGGAGGGGGGCTTTATCAAAATATAATTCACATACCATACAAATAACCCATTTAAAGTACACAATTCAATGATTTCTAGTAGATTCTCAGAGTAACACAACCATCACCACAATCTATTTTGATACATTTCATCACCCCAAAAAGAAATCCCTCACTCATTAGCAGTCATTTTCCATCTCCCACCAATCCCCTAGCCTTAGGTAAACACCAATCCATTTTCTGTCTCTATGGATTTTTCTATTCTGCACATTTCATATAAATGGAGTCATACGATATGTGGCCTTTTGTGACTAGCTTCTTTTACTTACAATGTTTTCAAGGTTCATCCATGTTGTGGCACATATTGGTACTCCATCCTTTTTACTTCTGAATAGTATTTCATTGGATGGACACACACCACATTTTGTGTATCCATTCATCAGTCAATGGACACTTGGGTTGGTTCTATTTTCTGACTATTCTTTTTTTTATTTTTTTGATGTTTATCTATTTTTGAGAGAGAGGCACACAGCACAAACAGGGGAGGGGCAGACAGAGAGGGAGACACAGAATGCAAAGCAGGCTCCAGGCTCTGAGCTCTCAGCACAGAGCCTGATGCGGGACTTGAACTCACGAACCGCAAGATCATGACCCGAGCCAAAGTTGGACACTTAACTGACTGTGCCACCCAGGCGCCCTGTTCTTAATGCTGCTATGAACATTCGTGTACAAGTTTTTATAGAGATATATGCTTTCACACGTGGAGGAATGAAATTGATGGTTCATATGATAATGCTGTTTAAGATCTGCCAGGCTCTTTTCCAGAGAAGCAGAACCATTTCCTTTCCTACCAGCAGTGTATGAGGGTTCCAATATTTTCACATCATTGGCGACACTTGTTATTATCTGTCTCTTTGATTATGGCCATTGTAGTGAGGGTGAAGTGCTATATTACCAACCAATGAGTCACCGATGTTTTGATCTGTATTTCCCCAACAGGTAGTAACGTGGAGCATCTTTTCCTGTGCTTATTGGCCATTGTATATCTTAGCTCTGGGTTTTCATAGATACCCTTTATCAGATTGAAAAAGTCCTCCCTATCCCTAGTTTGTTGAGTGTTTTTATCATGAAAGAACATTGCATTTTATCAAATGCTTTTCCGCCTTTATTGAGATGATCACGCAGTTTTTGATACCAGCTGTTTTTGTTGGTAAATAATTTTTCATACTTATGAAATCTATGCAATCCTATAAATGTGTAATGCATTTCATATTTTATTAAAGAGTTCAAATTTAAATTATTAACTATAAACTCTAAAAATTATGCCTACAACAAAACTTATGGGGAAGCATTTCATTAATGTATTTATTTTGGAAGAAAATTTTCTATGAAATCTATGTAGGGTCTTTTATGAATGGCAGAAACCATGGTGTGTTTTTGTTTTGTTCCCTTCTATTAGTCTAACTTCTGCTGTCCTACTTTTTCAAACTACATCTTGGCTACTTCTATTCTTTACAACTACAACTCAAATACACACTACATCTATGGAATACTCACGTAAGCCCAAGTTAAACACAGTTTTCTACACATGATTATTTCAGAAACCAATTCAAATAAAATACAAATGGTGATCAATCCAAGGATCTGTGTTTGACCGTCAAACAACCAAATCCACACCTACCTAAGCCAAGTGGTGTTTAGTAAAATCTGTGTACAACCTTTTAAATCAGTAGGCTACATTCTAATATCTAACAAAATCATTTAGAACAATAGGCTTTGTCTCCGTGATTACACACAATCATTGTGTCAAAACACGTGTACACAGATAATGGCATATTCCCTCCCTTGTAAAATTTGAAGTCTAATTGCAAACACTGTATACTGTGCAGAAATCTGTGAAAGATGCTGAAAACACGGAAGGGTTATTAGAGCAGTACCAAGTAATTTACTTCCCATCCAACTAATGTCCATGTTGGGGGTCTGGAAACTATAATAGCTCGCATGGCTGTGCCAGCTAGAGAAGCGGTTAGGATTACAAGATCAGAAAAAGGCTTCTTGAACATGTGTCCTACATGGTAGAAGACGCACATGTTGAAAGTAGGTCTCTTATCCTGTCAGATCTTAGGAAAAGAAAGCCTCAGTAACATTAAGAACATTTCTACTGTTTATGCTCAATGTTCATATTCAACCAATGAGTCTTAAAATACAATGAAGCAAAAAAAGGGGGAGCTGTTATTATTCAGGTTATTTCAAATATATCATTTAAAATCAATTGGGGGAGGGTGCAAATGCTCCCTGCAAGGCATTAACTAAATAAAATATTTTCTCAAAAAAAAAAAGAACTACCACATCATTTACTTAGGTGTGTATCGTGCCTCCCCACTAAGACATAGCCTACTGAAATTCAGATTTTTTTGATTCACGTTGAGGTCTCCTGAGACTTCCAACACTGCATGTATTGCCAGAATTACAACTTAACTCTTTTGGATGCAAAACCAGCAGAGGTCCTACAAAATTAGAGATCTCTATGGGATGCAGAGGCCTCTGAGAGAGACCAGGCACTTTCTTCTTCACCCTAGCTAGTGGTCAGGATCCTGACTCACTGGGATCGCACCACAGGATTACAGTGGCCGAAAGGGACTCTTCTCCCACCAAACACTGCACTAATTCTCCAGCATTCAGCGTTTCCACTTGAATGGAATAAAAACCCTTTTGAGAACAACAATTACAATCCCCCCATTTTTTTTCTCAGGCGCACCATTGGACTTCTCAGTGCCCGCACAATGCAAATAAGGCAGGCTTCCTTTCACAGAGTGATTAGTATGCAAACACAGCCTGCTTTTTTAGTAGGATGTGAAGAACCACCAACAAGCTTTGCTAAACCCAGAGGTTCTACAATTATTTCCACTGTTTATTTTTCAACAGAAGATTACACAATAACACCAAGGCGTTAGCTCTAGTTTGCCAATATTTTGTAAACAATGACAAGTTAGATTTTTAAACCCTTTGTGTCATATTTAAAGCTATGGTCAACTACAGATTCTAATACATTAATTTTTTCCCCAAATCTAGGAAACTCAACTTGTATGAGACAGGATTTAAGCTCTACTTTCTTTTTAAGAAACTGCACTTCATTTTTCAACAGAGAATGATCCGTCTGGCATGTACCTTTAGAAAGCTCGTCATTTTTAAGATTTACTATCAATTCCAAAATAAGACTAAGAAATTACATTGTTATGGTACTCCATCCAGCTCATATGTACCTTTATAAACCTTGTGGCTTTCCAAGTTATTGTTAAATTCAACAAAAACTATGTTTTTGGAGAAAATTAACTGAAATCCATTTAGCAAAATAATGCTACAAAGAAAATGGAATTTTGGGCCCCTGGGTGGCTCAGTCCATTAAGCACTGGACTCTTGATTTTGGCTCAGGTCATGATCTCAGGGTTCCTGAGTGGGAGGCCCTGAGCCCTGTGTTGGGAATCTCTCTACTGCTCTCTCTGCCCCTTCCCCACTCTCTCTCAAAAATAAATAAGTAAACATTTAAAAAAAAAATTTAAAAAAAGGAAATGGAATATTTGCACTACAAATTATGTCCATGTGACCTTAATCTTAAGATAATAACTTAAGAAGCATTTCCAGTTGCATGGTTCCTTGGTGATTTTTTACTGAAATTTCCAAGAAAATGCAAACCTACCGGATAGGTCATTAGAGCTGCCTTAATAAACACCTTGCTTGTCACATTATTTTTGTTTTTGCCTATGTCCACCTACAGAGGGTTATGAAGAGATTCTAATCATACTACAGGACATTTCCATCTATTGTCTTAAACAACAACAACAATCATCAATGACTCAATTGTTTTGCTCTGGATATGAATTTTTTTAATCCATGTTTTAAATGTTAAAATGTAAATTTGGTTTTTATGTTCCTTTAAAAACATCTCCTAGAGCAATCCTTTTTAAAATTTTTATTTATTTATCTTGAGAGAGAGAGAGAGAGAGAGAAAGAAAGAAAGAACGCACTTGCACACTCAAGCATGGGAGGGGCAGAGCAAGGGAGAGAGAATCCTAAGCAGGTTCCACATTGACAGCAGAGAACCCGATGCGGGGCTCAAACCTACAAAACCGTGAGATCATGACCTGAGCCAAAATCAAGGGTTGGACATTTAACTGACTGAGCCACCCAGGCACCGCCCATATAGAGATACTTTTTAAGGTCTGAAGTCAGATACAGATAAGACGACTTCAAATTTAATTACAGTGAAAATATTTCAAGAAGAGATGTAGGTCAACAGTGATTATGGCATTTAAAAAAAAGTTTATTTATTTATTTTGAGAGGGGGGAGGGGCAGAGAGAGGGAGAGAGAGAATCACAAGTAGGTCCCACCTTGTTAGTACAGAGCTTGAGGTGGGGCTCAATCTTATGAACCGTGAGATCATGACCTGAGCCAAAATCAAGAGGCAGATGCTTAACTGAATGCACCACCCAGGCATCCCAATATAGTGATTATGGCTTAAATCAAACCCATCTTCTTGCGAACAGCCCCAACCCCCAGGACAAGTGACTCTGTCTGCTAATGAGGAGCTGCCTGTGACATCTGCACACCATCAGTTTCCCCCATCATTTCAGGGACATCAGTAAATCACTCAAGGTGTTTGAGTTTCCTTGTCAAGTTCCAGGGTCCAACCAGTGCAAGTCACTTACACACCTGGATTCTCCAAACAGCATCAGATACATAACCAGCCCCACAGGTATCACCACCACATTCACTGAAGGTTTACATTATTCTCTTTTGTAAAAACTTTTAAATTCTAAATGAATGTGTAACAAAAAAGAAAAAGAACTGATTTATTTGTTCTGGTCTATAAACAAGCAAAACAGATGAAAGTGAAGTCTAAGTTAACAATGGAGTTCATCATTTTAAATCTCTCACACTGAGTTCATTAAAAGAGAATATAATTTTAAACTTACTTATCACAAACAAAAAGCTTACTATTTAGAAACGTATACACAGGCTGTTGAGATAATTACACATGTTTATAAATGTTGTTTCCTTAAAATATCCCCCCACTACACATTTATTGTTATTGTATTTAAATTAAAGTAATTTAACTGTCTGACTTTGTGATAGTTATTCTCTTAATATTGCACAGGGCAGCAGAAATATAACATAGAATAATGTATTGATTTACACCCCAGTGACTTCAAAAGGATCTGTCATGAATATCTCTAGAAGACCAAATAATAAATGATTATACGGGTTTCTGGTTTAGACACAAAATACACGTAGATACCCAAATAAATTAATGTGCAAAATATTTATCTTCTAAAAAATATCCCTGTATCTAACTTAGCTGTGAAGAAGTATTTATAACAATAAAAATGTTCCTTTTATGAGAAGGGAGGAAGGGGAATGAACTGTCTACATGACCAGTTATCTTAATTGAGTCTGACCAATAATTTAAATTCTGATTCCAAAGCCAATTTAGCTCAAAATGACCTCAAATTGTAATCTAGGGCAGTTAACGGACTCATTTTCAATCTCTTATCTTCAAAGAATACCACACGATGTCCCTTTTTTGCTTCATTATGACAGATGGTTTTCTTTAATGAAAATTTTAAATTTTAAACATGTCATGCATAACTTTAACTTACATACACAAAAGGGGAAAATCAGAGAAAGGAATAAATAATTCTTAGTTATCTTTTTCTGACATTTCAAGGTTGTCTTTGGTGTCATTCCAAAGGAATAAATATTACAAATGTAACCAAAAACAATTTAGAAAGTGGTCTAGAATTTTTTACAAAGCTACCAAATACATTCATCTTGTATCTCCAACTTGCCGCCCAACTACATGGAACACTGGAGTTATTCCATAAATATTGGATTAAATGAATGTTTCTAATAAATGTTCCTGCTACCCAACAAGGCTGGGACACAGCCATTTGCAAATGTGTTCATGAAACTGCTCTTATTCTGGTTCACAGCATCACTGCCAAGCCCTGTCTTTGTATCCAAGAGATGTGGAGTCTCAGGCCACCCTGGAATCTTTGAGGACTTCTTAGTTGAGGAAAGGTTCTTCAAACAGAACAACCTCCTCACAACTGGCCCTAACTCCCTGGATTGCCAATTCCCTCCAACATTCATCTTCTTAGGTCTTTGCTTTTGATGCACCCCTGGAACATTAACCTTTTCCTTTAAGAATTCTGTAAGCTTCAGGGTGCCTGGGTGGCTCAGTCAGTTAAGTGTCCAACTTCAGCTCAGATCATGAGCTCATGCATTGTGGGTTCAAGCTCCGTGCTGGGCTCTGTGCTGACAGATCAGAGCCTGGAGCCTGCTTCAGATTCTGTGTCTCCCTCTCTCTGCCTCCTCCCCCACTCATGCTTCGTCTCTATCTCTCAAAAATGAATAAATGTTAAAAAAAATTAAAAAATAAATAAATAAACATTTAAAAAAAAGTTCTGCTGGCATTCTTAAATCTCAAAAATGCCCTATTAGAACATGTGAGATGAGAGATTTCAAATGTGTGCTCTGGCTTGTAGCAATTGTGATCCTCCAAAGAGGTCATCAGAAGGTTCTCGCATGCTGCTTCAAAATTCAAGCCAACAACCCTTCTCATACCACTAACATCAACCCAACACACATGCACACAACTATAAGCTGCAGGAGGCTGAGGGCCCTGTATCTCTTCTCCCATGCTGAATTCTTCTTCAGTCCAGGAGGACTGAATGTTTATTAGCTGGAGAGGTTAAATCCCAGGGAATTTGCTCTTGGGGAATGCCAGGCATTGTTGACAGCAGAAGTGCCCCCACTAAAAATAGAGGGATTCAAAGAAATCTTGACTAGTGGGTAAAATACTCTCAAACCATTCAGCTCAGAGAAAAACAATAGTTAGATCTTTAGCTCATGGGCTGCAAAATACTGGACTCTCTCAAACTGATCAGCCCAAGAGAAAATGCATGTACTAGTGAATGGATGTGGACGTTTCCCACCCATTGCATCAACCTGCAGTGAAGCCCACCCACACAGAGACTTCCCAGAGCTTCTCACTGTCTCACTCCCAATTACTAATAAGTGGCTAAGGACCATTGTAATTTGAGAAATAAAATGAAACAGTATGAAACACAAGAGGAGATATTAAAAGATGATAAAGGGGAATTCAGAGGATAAAGAGATAACACAGGATACAAGAAAATTTTTCTAAGTTTATTTTGAGAGAGGCAGAGATATTGCAAGTGGGAGAGGGGCAGAGAGAAAGGAGACAGAGAATCCCAAGCAGGCTCTATGCTGCCAGGGCAGAGCCCAACATGGGGCTTGAACTTACGAAACCGTGAGATCGTGACCTCAGCCCAAACCAAGAGTTGGTGGTGGCTTAACTGACTGAGCCACCCAGGCATTACAAGAAAATTTTTCTAAAATACTCAGAAATATAAAAGATATTGTACCAAGAAACAAGAAGAGAAAACAACCAAAAAGACAGTCAGACAATAAAACAGAATTCTTAGAAATTAAAAACATGTTAGCAAGATAGAAAATCCAATTTGGCAAGAAGCTGACAAAACTTCCCAGAAAGTAAAAGGTGGAGAGTTTCAAGGACAAAGAAATGAATGTAGGAGAGAGAAGACAAAAGGAAAAAAAAATTAGAGGAGCAATCTAACTTCTGAATAAGAGCTCCAGAGAAAAGAGAAAAAACAGAGATATGAAAATACCAAGTAAATAATGCAGGAACATTTCCTAGCACAGAAAAACATGAATTTCCAGACCAAAATGGCCCACTGAGAACCTACCTCCCATAAATAAAAGCAGACCTACAACAAAGTACAGCATTGTGAAATTTCAGAATACTGTAACAAAGGGAAGATCCTAAGATCTTCTAGATGAGAAATAAATAATTTCTGTACAAAACATTACAAATCAGAAAGCATTAGATGTCACAAATGCAACAATGAAAGCTAGAAAACAAAAGTTTTGAAGGAGCAATACCTTCCAAATCCTTGGAGACAGCAATTTCCAACCTGGAGAACTGTATATGAGGCAAATATAAATTAACTGCTGCAAGCATAGATCACCAACAGTCAAAAGTGAAGAATGAGAATAAGGTCTAGGATATATGCCCTCTGAAGATGAAAGAAAATAGCCACATTTGAACATATTGACAGGGAATTTACATGTCAGTCTGAGAGGTGGATAATGAATTAGTGATAGGTATATAGAAAACTAAGCAAAGAAAAACTAAGGCCATCATAAACTTCAAGAAAGACAGTACATTATATAAGAAATGAAATAAAATCATATAATTGCTCAATGCTCAGCTGTGAATAATATTTACATGGTCATAATAATGTAAACATTAAATATTGTTTAAATCAAAAATGGAAAAATTGTTATATTGGGAGGCCAAGGTAAAGGAAGTAAGGGGGCAGAGAGTATTGTACGAATACTAAACCCACAGAGAATAAAGTCAATAAATAATGCCTGAAACTGACAAAGTAAGAAAGTATAAATATGGACATTAAAAAAGGTAGAAACAACTAAATGAATAGAAAGTGGATGCTTCAGGGAAGTCAAAATCAGAAACAGGAAGGATAACGGAGGGGTTAAGAAAGGGTAGTAAAGGTTGAGGCAGGGGACTAATGTTTCATGTTTTATAAAATGACTTAACTTCTTAAACAATAGGCACATGTCATTTTGCCAAGAATAAAAATTAAATTTAAGAAAGGGAGGAATTACAACCAATGAATTCTAATTGCTTGAATAGTTAGGATCTTTAATCCCAATACATACGTACTATAATGTAACGGAGAAGAGAGAGAGACGCTGGCTGACACAACTTCTCTTGATGGTAAGTAAATAGCTGTGGAATTCAAGCAGAGCTGAGAGGCTATATATAACAAGGTCACTCTATAGGAATGAAATATGAAATATCCTTTGTCCTAAATCATTGGGGATTAGAATGTCTCATGACGCTTTTTCCATATGAGTAACACTAATTATATTACCTTTCATTCCAACTTACCACTGGTGAAGAGAGTGGTACCTACATCTATGTCTGTTTCATGTTTGCAACTATACAGAGACTCCTTGAAATCATACCTCCTTCATTACATAGGACAGAGCTGAATATGAAAGACACATGCTCCAAAAACTAATCCATATAAGTTTTGCCTGCTGCTTGAATAGGCCAATAGTTGGCTCTTCCAAATGAGGCTCAATTATGAACACCCATTATTTATGCTGCACTATGTTACAGACATTCCCTTGGAACTTTGTCATGTATAGAACTTTGTGTTCTTGAATCTGTTTTTCATAATTTTTCCATCCATTCAAGTTACTACATCTTCCTACTAGTATACTACCAATATACCTAATAGTCATGTTTCCTTGATTCTAGTTTGAGTCTCAGAGCCCTTCTAAATGTGGTAGAAACTAGGAAATTAACTAAGAATATATGCACTCTTTCTGGGGGAAAAAAAGGCTAAAGGACTTCTATGGGTCAAGTGCATACAATTAAATGCATGGGCTTTGGGATATCTATTTTGGCTATCCAGAGGCATCTTTCTCTTACTTCTTCTTTTTTTCCCTTATTCTTCATGCTTCATGTTCCAAAGATTTAAGGATGCCAGACAAATGACTTCCAGATTAATGACGTGTCACCAATATGATCTTTGGCAGCAACCATTTATTTAAGTACACTAAATTTTATGGCTCTACTATTATGGTGAATTGACAGGTTTAAAATTAACCCTATGCAAATAGAAAGGAGAACCTATATAAGCCAAGTTGTTTTTTTAAATTCTACTTTTTTCAAAACCAAGATCTACCAGACTTTGCTTCGAAAGGAGTTGAAACAAACAGCTAAGCAATCAGCCATGGTGTTTCTAACTCAGTTGCAATTCATGGTGATCCTGAACTCTCAGAGAATGAAAACTAAATGGGAAAAAATGTGATTCTAATTATAATCAATACTTAAATCCAACACTAATTGTACACCCCTTCACTGTGAACTTTAACAGAAAGAAGGAAAATGGGAAAAAATTACTGAGCTTACTCTGTGCCAGACAGTTGCATAAATTACCTCATTTCATCCTGACAATAACCCTATTAGGCGGGTATTATTATTCCTGTTTCACAGAGAAATAAACTGAGCATTGGAGAGATTAAATAACTGGCTCAAGGTCACAGAAAACAGAAGACCCAGGGTGCAAAATGCCAAGTTTGATGTCAAAGGCCCCTGAGGCTCCCCCTACAGTATGCGCCACTCTATAACACTACAAGGAGATACTAAATTAAGAAAGGAAGATAATGTGTAATTATAACTCAGATCAAAGAGCTTGTGCTGGATTTGCATCTCCTCGTGCTCCTGACAGCAGGTCTTTAAGCTTCCAGGTTGCACCCTGAATCCAATTCTCATACAGCAACTGCAGCTTCACTAGCAACTGGCAGCATCTCACACCGACGAAACGGACACTCGGAGACGCAGTATGAATAAAAGAACATCAGGAGTCAGTCACGCCCATGTCCCCTCTTTTGCCAATCTCACAAAAACAATGCGGCCAATTTGTGACAAACTGAACAAACTTCAAAAGGTTTTGCTATCAACAAACCTTTTTTAAAGGTATAGAATAAAGGTACAGATATCATGGGCAATGGTGCGAGAAAATAAAATGGTGTCTAAAAATTATCACCTACCATGATAAATGAAACCAGTGGGGAGAAAACCCTCTAACATTATCCTCTTCTTCTCAGGTGACCCCATCCCGTTGTCCTGTGAAAGGTTTGTTCATGACCTGGCTTTTTTCCCTTGTGCCCAGATGGCCCCCCAGTCTGAAGCCTTTCCCCACCCCAACACCCCATCCTTCCTTCTTTGTGGTCAAATACCCTGGCTATCCACTCCTCCTCTGTCTTTGGCTCTGAGAATGTGAATTTCACTACCCAACTAAACTTCTCTAAGATCCCCACTCTCCTCTGATTCAAACCCCCAGTTTTCCACTTGTGCCTCATCTTTCTTACACACATATCCACTTTTAACGACTACCGCCCACTTTTTAATACAGTATTTATTTTACAATCTGAATACAAAACAATGTATGCTCATTAGAGAAAACTCAGATGGTAGAAAAAAAAGGTGTCTTCTTACAGTCTTAGTGAATGACAGACATTTTTTTAAAAAACAAAATCAGTATTATATACAACATTTGTTTCCAACTTTTGTCCACTTTATTCTTCTCTACCAGGTGTTCACACCACTAGGCTCTGGTCCCCACCCCCTTTTTTTCAATATCACTTTCCAAATTATGGACAAGATGCCATTCTAAATGCTACATAAAAACTACAACATAAATATTTCCGGGTGTAATGAAGATTGCACAATACACTGATTGTAATCTATGAGGTCTTCTCTCCACTGGAAAGGAATACAAATACAGACTACGATGATCGCTCAGTCTTCTTGGTACCCCGCTCCCAGCTGGGCTCCTGCATCTTCCTCCCAAACATGCAACACATCACCTACCTCATCTATGCTTCCTAGATGTAAAGCAAAATCCTGACTACAAAGCCTCCAGCTGTCACTATACTGGGAAAAATTCTCCAACCGCCCTAGCGCCCAGGTAATTTTTCCTCTGCCTCTGAAATCTTAGCCACATATCTGCCTTTAGATGCTACCTGGTACTCCCAGTTGCCTTTTCATTCTCCACTAGATAGTAGGCTAACAAAATATTGTACTGTTGAGTTTTTGGAGCTCTGTTGTACACCTGCAGCTAAAAGACTGCATAGATGCCCAGCAAGTATTTCTGCTGTCACTGCTGCTCCCTATGCCCTTAAACCATTAGGTATCTGCCCTATACCCTCTCTGCCCCACAGAATGGTTTAGCCTCTGTCTAATCCTATATTCCTCTATCTATGACATTATTTTTTATCTGAGCCATAATTAGATATGTTTTCCATCACAACTGGGTCAAGAAAAGTTTCACAAAATACTTACCCTTGCTACAAAGATACATACACTCTTTTCCATTCCATTCCCTCCCATTCCCTCTTTCCTCTATTTTTCCCTTCCTTCCATCCTTCCTTTCCTGGTTTTTCAATGCTGGTGGAAGTCTATTTGAATAGATTTTACCACTCACAGTTGAAAATACTGACCTAGAAGTTAAGATACCAGGACGCCCAATTTTTTTTTTTTCTAAAACCTAATCTATGTAGAACTGAGGTCTATTTTTCATTCAAGGTAACGCCTTTTCTCAATTTCCCCATCCTGTTGACAGCTCCATGATTTTATTCCCTTGGGTTTGCAACTTAAAAGGTTTTCTCTCTCCCAGTCACCTACCATTTTGGATCTATCATCTACCCCAGATGAGTCATTTGTCATCTCTAACCTCTCAGCTGTGTGCCTTTTTTATCCTTATCCCAAACCACTGCAAGTGTACTTCCTAAGATTATCTGTTTTACAAACTATATCACGGTTGGATTCCTTTAACAAGCCCCTCTGGAACATAAAAATTTGATTTTTATAAAATTTTATAAAACTTGATTTTTGTGTAGCAAAAATCCTTTTCCTAACACTATTTGGTCCAGCTACAGAAACTAACACCCCCTCCAAGTACTGCAGTGATCCCTACCAGTTTCCTCCTATTTCTCTATTAATTCAAAGCTAGCATCAAACACAGAGACTAGAACAGCAGATGTTCAAGTGTTATCATGGAATATAACCTTAAATATTTTAGAAAATGATTTCTCCAACATCCCTCTCCTTTGTCTAGCGTTTAAGATTTTAATAAGACCTGGCCCAATCTCCAGTCTGCTTTCAATGATCTTGAAGACCAATTCTCTAGCTAGACCCATGCTGTCCTACAGAGAAATGGGTCCTCTCTCTCCTTATCTGTCCTTATGCCCATGAGGGTCCACATCAAATACCAGCTTGTCCACACCTTCTTCTGGACATTAAAACGAACCGAGATGATGAGACGATTTTTGTCTTTCTTAACAATTCTCACAATTAGTATTTGCCTCCTTTTTGGCAATGATTCATACAGTACCGTTCATGATTTCCTGTCTGAACTAAGTGTTGACTCCCCAACCATCTGAAAGCTTCTGTAGGACTGGTATGGTATTCTTGTTTTCCCCCTCAGCCTCCAGGACAGAACTTTGCACATCATATTCACAGTACACATATTTCCTAAACATTTCAAAGAAAACCTCCGCTCAAGATGAACTTTTGAAAAGCACATATTGAGTGCCTAACTTGTTTTACATATGAGATTTTATTTAAGCTCACCAAAATCCACAACGGAGGTATCATGATCCCCATTCTACAGACAGAGGGAGCCAGGCCCAGAAGTGCAGCAAGGTACAGAATGTCACTTACAATGAGGGCACTCAAACTAGACTTGTCAGACCCAAAGCTCTTGGTTTGCCCCTCCCCCCAGTCACCACTCCCTCACTTCTGGCAGACGCCAAGCAAATTCACATCCTGATGCTGTGTGTATTCAGATGGTCCTCACTTCAGAACATGAGAAGATGGAGTCAACTATGCACGTATGGTCCCAGCTTCACCCCTGTAAACTACTTAAGATTTTCACGGCCTCAGCTTCTATTTCAAGACCTGACACAATCTGGCCTCACAGAACTTTTCTCCCCCCCTAATATTGGGCCACTTCTCCCCAAGCACCCCCATGCTGTTCCCTCAGCATCACCCTATGCATTCATCTCTCCACCACCTGAATCACTTCTGCTTCCTGCTCCAGGGACTGGAGGCCCAGGCCCAGCTTAAGGGGGTCCGAAGCAGAGTTAATGGCTTTCTTCCCTGTGCTCCAATGGTGTCTAATTCATGTCTCTATTTATAAGGATGGCATGTCTATCTCCCACACTACATGGTGAACTCCAGAGGCAGAAGCATAGCTTCCTTGACCTTATAATCTGAAACCCAAAACAATCTGGAAGCAACTTGGCCTTGTCAAGATTTCAGGAAAGTTTGCTGAATTAAATGGAATTTACGAATGTGTGTTGTGATTCACTGTTTGTTGAATTAAGTAGTCAATCAACCAGGTCTCAAATGAGAATACCATCTGCTCTTATTTCACAGAGTTTTGTAAATGTCACCTCTTCACCCCACCCCAACCACACAAAGGTGGGATCCCTGCAATAATCTTTTAGAGTATCCTGTTCCCGTCCTTATTTTTTTTTTTACCAGAATATGGGATTATAAATATTACATGTATGTTACTGGTTTAATGTCTGTATTCCTCCACACTTCGACTGGAAGTTCCATGAAGACAGAGACAATGTATGTTTACCACGGCATTCCCAGAACACCGCACTCAATAAATCTTCCGTGAACAAATGATATGAAGACTGGATGACAGAATGCAGAGCAAAAGTCTGGGACTGTACGATGATGATTAAGACATAATTACGGGGATTATCGATGCAGTTTCTCTCCTTGTAGATAGCTAACACAAAATCTGAGTCTCTTTTCCAACACAGCATATGTCTTTAGTTGGCAAAAATACTTCCTGCCCTGCCAGTAGGGCATTTATGTCTGACTCATTTGCATAATAATAGCAATTACTTTATTTTATTCCAGATAGTAATTTACAAAAATATAAGCAGGGAGAAATATTAAATCAACTCAAGTCTCACTTAAGATTTTCTGTAAAATAAAGAGGTCAAATGGCTGCTTCTTTCTAAAAACAATTTTGATTTTGATGTATGACTCTGATCTTCAAAGCACTACACAAACAACCTTTAGGAGACACGTGCTTGACAAACCGGAACAGTCAACCTATTTCTGAAGCAAGTGGACTCAAGCAGACCGAAACACAGTTGCTGGCACTAGGGCAGATGTCTGCAGGGCCCCCACATTACATGGGCTCCTTCCAAGGCTGTGTGGCATGGGGACCTGCTGACATGTTTTTGTTTAATTTTTTTTTTAATGTTTATTTTTGAGAGAGAGAGAGAGACAGAGCATGAATGGGGGAGGGTCAAAAGAGAGGGAGACACAGAATCTGAAGCAGGCTCTAGGCTCTGAGCTGTCAGCACAGAGTCCGATGCAGGGTTCGAACTCACAGACCGCGAGATCATGACCTGAGCTGAAGTCAGATGCTCAACCGACTGAGTCACCCAGGCGCCCCAAAGCCAACATGTTCTCATGGTCACTAAATTTTGTGGAAGAGTTTTTTATTTTCCTTAAATGGGGCCTTCAAAATTGCACATCCTTCAGGCACCATGAAACCCACATCAACCTTTGTGCTGATGGCTTTCAGCCTTATAAGGAGAATCACTTTTCTCTCTAACATATTCACAAGCAACATGACAGTGCAGGCATATTCAAGATTTTTTAAAGTCAAGCTCTAGTCACTGAAGAAGTCATGTTCTCATAATATCCTTCTTTGGGCCATGGAAAGAGCACTATATCTGAATATTATGGTTTTCTAGATCCATATACACCTCTCTTTCTCATCGATAAACATGGCTCACACGCACTGAAGTCCTGTGATCTCTAATATATTCACCACTCTAACATGGGGGCACTGCTAATTTTGCCATTTTGCAGAAGAGAAAGCTGAAACTTAGGGAAGCTATAGGGCTTGCCCCAAATCGGACAGCAAATAAGGGATATGCACAGCTGGGCTTTCAACCTGGGGTTGTGGGCCGCTCCCTCTTAAACTCTATGTGATCCTACCCTCTAGGTTTCTTGCCAGCAGAAAGTATTCCATCTCAGTCCTTTGAAATTCCCCACAGAACTGGAACTCAATTAATATATTTGATCAACGGTTGGAGGGAATACCTAATGTAACACAATCTCAACTGCTGTGACATTACTATAGATATTCCTAAAGGATGAGGTAATCAGATACCAAGGCCTGTCACATGTTATCTCAAGGATGACACCGACAGAAAACAGGCCAGTGTTGGCAGCTACCAATCAGAAAGTCCTGGGTGAGAATACAGAATGGAATAGAAAGAAGCCTTTCAAGTCCTATCATCGATGTGGTCTTTGAATTCAAAGGAAAACATATTTACATACATCTGACAGAAAAAGAATGCACAATAGGTACATTAAAACCTTTTCTCCCCCCGCAAAAAAACACACATACACAAAACAGAGCAAAGGGCTTATCTTTTCAGTGTAGTCGCGTTTTGGTCTCCAACTGCTCCAACCGGAAGCTAAATTAATAGTGCAGGAAGGTAGAAGTGTGTCATCCTAGCTGAAAACAGTTAAATCAGTGGCTGTGTGTAGACAAGGCCTAAAAGCGCCTTAACTGTAATGTATGGAAACTGCCAGAAAGGCTGCCATTTGGCACACAGACCAACATCAAAAGGCAATGACCCTAATGAGCATCTTCAGCAGACAGACAGCATTTCAAAAGTGCGAAATGAAAGGGCATAATGACACCACTAGCAACGCCAAATAATTTACATCCCTTTACATCAGTGAATGGTTTTAAGGGTTGGCACCGAGAGTTAGTACTGATAACAAAAAGGGCTAAACGTGACATGACTGCGACCTTCAGATGGACTTCTGGATGTTGTTGCCCTACTGTAGTAAGCACGTCGACCTGTATTATCAATGACTGTTTCACTACGGTTGTTTCCTCGTAGGAAAAAACTCTGGGCCTCGTAGACACCTACTCCGTAGGATTCAGAGGGGTCCCTGGGCATCCCCCTCTTCCTAAGAGGGCGTCTCTTACACTATTGCTCAGAGACCTATTTCAAGACATGTATGAAACTCTCTTCTGAATTTTACTCATTTCTCCTCTTTTTAACTCAAGGAACCTTAACCTTAGTCTTTTTTATTTCAAAACTCAAGTACTCATTATTACTACATAGCCAGTTGATTCATGGTTCCAATCTTGTCTGATTTGGACCCATTTTTAAGTACTAGTAAAATGCTATTTGTAATTTGCTGCCCTTTCTTTTAAAGATCCAGATGTTTCTTAGCTTATACATTTGTCAGAACACTACACTGAGGAGTTATCAGTTATGGAAGTGACATTAAAATATTTATCCTGACACCATGAAATATCTGTGGGCTCTAAGACTCAATACTTAAACAGTACCAGAGAGCCTTTTCTGCATGCCTTTGTCTCCTCTCAGGCTGCCTGTTCCCAGAAGACTGGCAGTGGCAGGTGGGACCCCATCTCTCTCCACCCTGCCGACTGCTTCTGCTCTCCATCACCACAAACCCAAGATTGGCAGGGAAAGTCCATACTGTTCTTTAGCAACAGGTAGTCAATCACTCATTTCGCACAAAGACAGGAAGGACTGTCTGTAAAATATCTTTGGAGGTCTGCCAGTAGCATTGAAGTCACTTTCTGTCTGGAGGGCAGCCACGGTGCTTTAACACTGAAGACGTAAATATGGGGAATTCATCAAACTCCTATTAAGTAGAGGCTTTGTCACCTTAAAAAATTAAGTGGTTGGATCAGAAATTCCCAAGTCCATATTTCATATTTCAAGCAGTGTAAAGTTTATAAGATGCCGTCTATAATTTAAGAAACCAAGTTCCATAGCAAACAAAAACATCTGTCATGTGTAAAGATTAGGTTTTGAATGAGAAAATGGTGCTATTTATTTTGAGAGGCAATTAAGACCTTGTTCCCTATGACAGAAAAATATAGATACAGATTACTTACATTAAACTACATATTACCTATCTGAGGAACTCGATTAATGATGAATGGACTCCAAAGAGAAGCACTATGCAAAACTCTTAGAATTACCGGTTTTCATGTGACTAACTGCTCCCTCTGATCCGTCGCCTTGAGTAAGCACCCACAGCCCTTGCTAAGACCACACCCATACCATAATTTTTGGGTTTGGTGGGGGTTTGCAAACAATTACTGCCTTAATTCTTGTACTATCAAGCTCAAGAAGCAGTTCACCAGTTAGGTCAACAAATCCTTAGTTTAAACAATTAGCAAAGAGACTCGGATAAACCTCCTTTATTGAACAAGATTATACTCTGCTATTTTCTGCTATTCCAGTATTACTTCTAAAAAAGTAGATCCTGAGGAAACATACCTGGGAAAAAAAGTCAACAAATTCAATCTGTTGAGGGAAGAAGGGGGAAGCTTCTTGAAAAAGTGACTTTAAAAAAATGTAAATTTTTGGACTAATGAAAGCAACATGATTGGTAGATGTTTAGAACCTTCACAGCAGGAATAGTAACTCAAAAACTATTAAATAAAGGACAGGCCACACTTCCACACTGTCTGCGTTATATTCTTTTTGTGTCTACCTGTGTTAAATTTTAAACAAATTCGGAGTTATTTCCAGTATTTTAATCTATGCTAATATTTGTCGAAAGAAAAATTAACTTTCTGGTTTTGGGATAGAGTCGTGCAACTTCTTCCACATTCTTCAGTACAACTATATTATATTCAGTTGCATTTTGTTCAGAAACACACCTTTCTGACCTTCAAATAAAAATCAACAAAAATAATATAGCTCGGCATAATTGTACTCACAGCAAACCTGACTGAAACACACCTTGATGATTCATTTAGTGAGGGATGTTGTATGTACTCATATACCTACTAGCTGGCTTCTGTGAGGTAGCAAAGGTGTCCTTTGTTCTTAATCAGTGCTACCTTGTTAGAAAACCAGTCAGTCCTATTCATTCCTCTACTCTAGCAAGTAAAATTGGAAGAGGATTGTAAAATTGCCAGATAAACACGACTCAACCATTCCAAATCATTCAATTTTTCCACAAAACATCCAGAACTGCTGTTAGAATAAACTCAAATTTGCTGTGTGATTCCGCAACCTTTCACCTTATTCGGAAAGAGCAAAAGAGACCAAAATGAGACCGGCTGCAGGACTGATTTCCTTTGGTGTTAAGGGTAGCATACGTTGTATTTAAATTTTCATACGCACTGTATAGAGCGCGGAGACTGACCTACCACTGTCCCTGAAAATACATTTGAGGAAAAAATAATAATTATGTTACTATTATAATAATTATTACTACGTATACACATTTACATATATGTGCGTACGTATATATAATACTGTTTTTATTTTCACCCTGACCCTTTGATTTGAAGGCTTCGATTTTTTTTAACTGTGGAATTATCAATATTTTAATGGAAAATGATTTCTCTTTGGAAAACCGTTCAACTTCTTTCTTTTGTTAGGCAAGCTTGTGTGCGTTTAGTGTTCTGCCTTGTCCCCATCCTCACAGTCCTAGGGCGGGACTGAGGCCGCTTTCCCTCCAGGGAACACTGATCAGAACGCCACCCTTGCCTGGTCAGCCACCGCATCCCAATCCGGGACTCCCTTGACGGGTACGAGCCTGCGCCTGCCCGCACATCCCAACACGGAAGGTTACACCCTTCACGGTGGTGGAAAGGTTGGCCAGCGATCCCTCCCAAAGGCCCCCCAAAGAGCAGGTCTCCATGACCACGCCCCCACCTCGAGGGGAGGAGGGCACGCGCGGAGACCAGCCGGCACCACAGAAAAGGGCAAGCCGGGTGCGGCCCCGGCCAGGTGGCGGAGGGACCAGCGACCTGCCGCGGCGCGGGCCGCCCGGCGGCTGAGGGTCCCCTCAACCCCCCTCGGCCCCACCCCCAGCCTCGCCCCCGGCCCGCAGCAGGCCGGTCGGCGCACGCGCGAGTCGGTGCTCCCAGCCACTGCGCCCTCCCAGGCTACAAGCTCGGTCCGGGAAG